>NC_056737.1:1162133174-1162160674 GCF_019279795.1 Protopterus annectens | reverse complement strand
TATCAGTCTCTCCAGCATATTTTATTTATGTCGCAGGTAAAGTTCAGGTTCTTGGATCTAGTGTTGTAGTGCTATTTGTTTTGCGGATGTGTAAAAGGTCTATCAGAACTGGGTCTGAGAATGCCTTATATGCTAGGCAAAGACCAAGTCTCAGTAATCTGTACAAGTCCGAGTAAATAAACAGGACCACAACCTAATCTATATAGGACAGGGAATTCATACCCTGGATGGATTCTCCTGACGAGAAACATTTAAGGGCATTTCAACTGTTGCAAGTGCCTAGTTAGGGCATTGTATTATATGAGCTGACTAGAGTAGTACTCTATCTTCCTTGGACACGGATGCCATACCCTTGCTTATGAGTTGGGTGACATAGAATGATTTTCTTATTATCTTGGCTACATGTTGGTTGAAGGCCAAATTACGATCTACATATGTTCCCAAAACCCTGACTACTAGGTCATCTGTAAGGGGTGTTTTATCAACTGAGTAACTTGCTTAGGTAGACAACTTCTCAAATATAATATATATCACTATAATGCATTTCTTCATGTTGAATTTTAATTAGTAGCTCTAGCACCAATTATTTGTTTTTGTCAGGCCCTCTTGTAGGATGTTAGTGTCATGGGGGAATCAATAATACCTCCTAGTTTGTAGTCATCTGCAAACCTAGTGAGCCAGACACCTTCAGCATTAGCGTTGACATCTGAGAAGTAGATGCCAAACAGAAGTAGGCCCAACACAGAGCCCTGGGATACTCCACTGTTGACCAGTCTCCTGGTGGAAGTAGTCTCACCAATCCTGACTTCTTGGGTACTATCTGTGAGCCAGCCAGCAATGCAGTTAGTTATGTAGGCATTGATGCCTAGTTCTGAACTTGTCAACAATATCTGAGTGGGGTATTCTATCAAACACCTTTGCCAATTTAAGGTAGGTGGTGCACACCATCTTCCCTTCATCCATAGCCTTGGTGACCCTCTCAATGAAGTTTACCAGAGTGAGTAGGCAAGACCTTCCCTTGACAAAGCCAAACTGAGATGGGTCCAGTGTCTGTTGGTTGCTAATGTCCTTGTTGATCATTTCCATGATAATACATTCCATGACTTTGCATATTCGACTTGTCAGACTGATGGGTTTGTAGTTCCCAGGGCTGGTTGATGGTCCACCCCTTGTGCAAAGGGATGAACATTCAGGCCCATCCATTCACTCACTACATAACCCGTTTTGAAGCTGTAGCTGAAGATTGCCTCTGCTAGATCATGTTTGAGGCTATTTAGGAGGCAACTGGGGATATTTTTGGGTACCACAGAATGTTTTTGGCCTTAACGAGCACTGCCAGGAGATCCTCCCTGTTGATAATTGGGAGGGGATATGCAGAAGGGATTTCATAGGGACAGTGGGAGGGGGTGAAGTTAGAGCTAAATTTATCAGCTAGAAGATTTTCTGTGTTACCCTGGTCGATGAACGCTGTGCTATTTATGAACAGTTCTATACATTACTGTGTGCTACCTTTATGATATCTGACATATTTGAAGAAGGCCTTGTGATTATTCTAAGCCTCAGAGGCTATCCTGCCTGATAATTGGCCTAATTGGACTCAGACCTCTTAGTTTCTTGGCTAATTGAATCAGAGGGCTGTTGTCTCTGTGAGAATTGCTCTTTCTGATTTTGGCCATGACTATTTTTCTTGTGTTATATACCCTTTTGAGGTTAGGATTGTACCAGTGGTGTTTGTTTTTGGTGTTAGACTTAGATTTGCTTCTGGTAGGCATGGCAGCCTCAGTGCAGCCATTTACATGCTTGTACAGGGTCTCTGTGATCAGGCAGCTTTGTTCTTGGGGTTTACAGGAGCCTTGAATTTTGTCAAACTGTTACTTAACAGGATGTATTTAGCTTTAGAATAGTTCCTAACTGTTACTGGTTTAGTTGTTTTTTGGGTTGATTTTTATTTTGAGGGAGACAGCCTTCTGATCCAGTTTCACCAATCAGGACATGACACGAGTGGGAGAGCAATGCTTTCCCATGTTGGCGAGTACCAGGTCTGGTATGTTTGATTCTCTGGTTAAAATGGACATAATCTGGTCCAGGGTGTTTGTGTTGATAAAGTGCAGGAAAAATGTCTGTGAGTTAGAGGCAATGTACATTTCTTAGTCTACGGAGGGTTAGTTAAAGTCTTCCATGAATAGGTGTTTGGTTGGATGTTGAGTGTCTCCAGTAAGTCCAGGTATAAGTTCTGACCTTAGTTGGTCATACAGGGTGACCTGTAGCTGGCCAGTAAACTTGTCTATGGAGATCTGGATGTGAATGAGTCCTAGGGCATCATTTGTTGCTAATGTAAAATGAAACATGCCCATATCTGCCAATCTGGAAACAGAGACATCAGGAAATGCATATCCATATTGTCAGGACCTGTATTTGGGTTGGTTTATTATGGTTTAGAGACATGGCTTTACAGGGGTCACCTGTGTGATGTCTGGGATTAAGGCTAGCTGTTAAGTAGTGCTATAATCCATCTTTAGTTCAATGCACTAACTAGCTGCCATAAGTTTAGTGCCACTCAAACTTTACTGTTATCCTAACTACTAGCTTTCCATAGATTTTACAGTCTAACATTTGCTACTATGGAAGACACTGATAGCAGCTCCATGCTAATTTATAGGCACAGAAAAAAGCTGAAAACTAACTCATATGCCTCTGGCCAATAAACAACTACACTGTGAGTTCTCTGGAGTGATTCCCAACTCACACAAACCAGACAAACACCTTCTGCACAAGATGGATGACACTGGAAATTCTTAATGTAAAAGCAGAGCAAAAGTAACTCTCAAGTACAGATAAACACCAAACAGCTAATTCAGTGGGTAAATTGCCTGTAACATGATTTAAATCAAGGGAGATCAGTAAACCAGCCAACAAACAAACAAGCAAACACCAACAGTAGTTGTTGATGAAAAGCAGTTGCTTAAATGCTTTGAAAATACAATAAAACAATAGTGATCCTTTAAACTAGCAATTGTGGGTGCAAAAAATAAAATAACTTTGCTATCTCAGATTTGATGGCTCTGGATGTTGTAAAAACACCTTGGATTCACAGGCAAAGTCACCAAGAATTGTTTAGCTCTGTGAGAATGAGCACAGAGCTGTGCAAACATGCATACTTTACAGCCACAAAAAAAAGCTGAAAACTAACCCCAGCTCCCTCTGGCCAATAAACGACTGCTCTCTGAGCTCCCTGGAGTGCATAGTAATTCCCAGCTCAGAGAAACCTGGCAAGCGCCTTCTACTGCAAGATGGATGACCCTGGAAATAAAGCACAAAAGCAACTCTCAAGTGCAGACAAACACCAAATAGCTAACTCCCTGGCTAGATCACCCTTCTGCAAGGTGATTTAAATCAAGGCAGATCAATAAACAAACATTTTTCAGGTAAACTGTTGCTAAAATGTAATTTCCACATTCCATTTCTCAGGATTTTGTTTCTGAGTCACCTATGAGATACTTCCCTGATAATGGCTTTTTTTCTCAGAACACAGTGGAATATACAATGACTATTTTCTAATATTCTCTTACCAGACCCTAGATTATGCCAAGGAATAGCTTTGAATTTGAAATGCATGGCTTACTTTATACTTATGATTTATTTAACCTGATTTCTCATGAGTTTTCAGAGATATATTTGCACCCAGTTTCAGAATGCTCCTTTCATTTTATTTTCCAGTACTGGGGTTTGGGAAGTAAGAGTTGCTGGAGAATGATGAGCAGCCTCTCATTCCAGGTCTTCCTTGTTTGCCCTTTTAGCGCTTACTCTTTTTGTGATTACAGATTTATTAGACGTTGCTTGTGTAGCTATATCAAAGAGGGTGAAACTCTAGGGCCTGTGCAACAAGTAAGAGAAACTAAACCAGACAGTATCCAAGGAATGCTGGTTCTAATGAAAATTCTCAAATCCCTGAACCATCTTTGTACTCCAGGCCTTCTGCTAGTTATCAAAGACAACACCACAACACCACAGTGATGTAGTACATAAACAAATGGAGAAACAATTCCTATGCCCTTGCAGACTAGCTATGCCTGTTGTAGAGCAAACCACTCAGGTCCTTCCTGTTCCTTCAAGCTAACTACATTCATTCAAAGGAGAATGTTATAGCAAACAAGCTGAGTAGTGTCAGGACATGTTGCCATCTTATAAAAATTGTACCTGGGGTCTTCAATGTATTATTATGTCTATTAGGAAATCCTTAAGTAGATTCAGGGTTGCCAAATTTCTGATGGGCCAAGTAGGGACAAAACAAAAAAAGGTCTTTCACACTAAGTGAAGACCAAAAAAAAAACTTTTGCATTAAACAAAAGTAGCTCCATGTTTGGAAATTTTTGATTGGGCCATATGCCAGTATATGAGCCAATCAAAAAATTGCACAGCGGATCCTCTTCTGTTCAATGCGGAACATCAGGCACTTCCGCATTAAACAGAAGTAGCTTATTTTGCAATTTTTTTGACTGGCTCATATACTGGCATATGGGCCAATCAAAAAAAAAACAAAGCGGAGGCTGTTTAACCAGGATTTTAAATGGCAGTGTGGGACTCGGGATCCGGCTGCTGATCCCAGGACACTCTTGCTCAAATAGGGACGTGTGGCAACCCTGAGTAGATTGCGTGCCTCCAGCCACAATAGACAATTAAAGAAATTCCACTAGAACCTAAAATATAGATATGTTTTCAATCCCATAGACAGGAATGTTTCTGAATGCTTTTCCCAGCCTTTCCTCTGATAATCAGGGTTCTTCTAAGAATTCAAAAGGATGATCCAGGGATTATTGTGCCGACTCCATTTTGGCCTGGCAACAATGGTTCTCACTTCTATAGCCCATTTTCTTACTGTTTTACAGAAAGGGCAAGCCCCCCTGCACCCGCCAAATAGGGGGGCTGTACTCCGACACCCCCTGTAAATTATATATACTAACTCCGAGATCACATTACAGTGAGGAAAAGGGTAAATTACATGATCCTCATTGCACTGCGATCTCCATTCAAAATGCCAAACTCATACTAACGAATCACGCTTTACTTTTATTATGATCTTGTAGTATTCTAACTTGGTATTGTCCATCTTTGCAACTGTACTTTCCATCAAATGATGTTCGATGAAGTACATTTTAAGCTTTTGATGGTAAACCTATCTATATAGCTATATCTATCTATATCTGTATATCTATCTATACACACATATAGATAGATAGATAGATAGATAGATAGATAGATAGATAGATAGATAGATTATTTATTTATTTACTGGGAAAGTCCTACTGGGACAAGGCCCATCTTCAGCAGAGGCCCAGAGAGAAATTCTCCAGATGCATGTCTTTGGAATGTGGGAGGAAACTGGAGCACCCAGAGGAAACCCACACGAACACAGGGAGGACATGCAGACTCTGCACAGAAGGCACCCCAGCTGAGAATGGAACCGGAGAAGGAACCACTTGCTGTGAGGTGAGAACACTAACTGTTTTACCACTGCATCACCGGATATACCAGTTTCTGATGAAGTTCAATGGTGGTGAATGAAAGCGCTAAGATGTCTGGTTTTAAGACATTATAAAGGTTTAGATGTACCCTTGCAGCATTCCTTTTGCGTATATATATATATATATATATATATATATATATATATGTATTTATAAGAAAATTTGGTGCAAGGATATTATTATCTCTTTATACTCCCTCCATATCTAGAATACAGTGTGGCCTTTGATATGTACATGCCAAAACACATGATCTAAAGTAGCAAAGCCTTACATTTTCCTTGCTAGCTAGATCAAGGACATGAGGTCCATCTGCCTTTTATGTTCCATACAGGCTCCTGCTAGATGCCTTCTACCTAGCATGCATGACCTGAAACGATCATGTCCTTTGTGATCTACATATCCACAAAACTAGCAACACCTCGATCACCCACAAAAGCAACCTAAACCTGCATTGTAGCATAAAAATTACTTGTTAGCAGCAGAGAAAGCTCCTTCAAATAATTTGTCTAGCCTGGAACAGGCTTCTCCTTCATGTTAATTGAAATAGCTCCCTAACTCTCTTTAGACACAACTTAGGTAACGGGGGGATAATCAAACACATGCCAAGTTAGGCCCCACAGTCCCCTTACAGAAAAAGGCAGCAGGAATCACAAGCTGTTTGGTTATTTACTCTAGTTAGATCTTTTCTCCTCAGGCATCCATTGCAAACGGGCCACTAACCCTGTTGGAGAGCCCGTTAAAAAAAAGCAAACAAATAAATAAGTAATAAAACCCATCCCATTGTTCTATACAAGCTAAGGGATCTCTGGTACATGAACATGCACTTTGTAATAAGCCAACCATCCGATGTGACTCCATCTCTATGATGAATACCTACTTCTGTGACAGTTAACTCTGGTTGTATTCCTAAAACTGAAGAAAATCTCAGCAGGCTCCATCAAATACTGTTACCATGCTCTTAGCAGATAAAATGTAAGGTGTACTTAATGTGCTGATCAGACTTGAATTACAATGCAGTTATCATTTTGACACACAGAGGCATTTCCTTGTAACAATCATCATTGTGAGTACACGCTGTACTTTTGAAATAGCTCATACTTCATACATCTGTTGAAAAGTCTGGTCCAGCTCTGATCAGAAATCTATTTTTTGATGCTGGAAAAAAGTGGAAAAAAATATTTGCCCATTATAGTTTACAAAAAGCTGAGAAGTTATTTGAATGTGCATGATGTATTTAATAACATTTAATTTATTTTGCTTTAGATAGTGCTTTTTCACCATTGCAATGACAAAACTGTGTTGTGGATTCCTCTGGAACTTTATGGTATCATTTTGTGAACTATCTCATTCTGAACTGATTTTTGTAATTTTGAAACATAGGATACTCCAGTCCATCTGCTTACAGACCACCTGTTGGCAGACTACTCATAGCATTTTGAAGAGTAGCATACAGGTAGTCATCTCTCAAATTTGTGCATCTAACAGAAGCTGCTGCTTTTGTTTCCTTGTAGTCTTCTCTGTACAGGTACTTTGTTACAGAGAAAAGTAAATGTTAAGCATGTGCTTTAATGCCTGATTGGCTGAGTGACTGGTAAATGTTAAGCATGTGCTCTAATGCCTGATTGGCTGAGTGACTGGTAAATGTTAAGAGTGTGCTCTAATGCCTGATTGGCTGAGTGACTGGTAAATGTTAAGAGTGTGCTCTAATGCCTGATTGGCTGAGTGACTGGTAAATGTTAAGCATGTGCTCTAATGTCTGATTGGCTGAGTGACTGGTAAATGTTAAGCATGTGCTCTAATGCCTGATTGACTGAGTGACTGTCACAAAACTCACAATTAAAAAAACAAATGTTGCATAAGAATTAAAAGCCCATTTGGGAGCTAACTGTCTCTTAAATTCTTGTTATCTTGCTGTTTCTTTACCAGACTGCTATACCAGTTTGGAATTGTAGTCTGAGTAACATATATTTGTCTTCCAAGTTTCTTGGTTCATATCATAAGTCACAGGGAACAGCTAATTTTATTTGATAGATATGACTTAAGTGCAGACATCTGGAAAGTAGCCATAAATATAACTTCTATGTACCTGACATTACAATTGGCATAGTGAGAAATGGTCATTTTCAGGTCCAGTGATTATATCAGAGTCTGGTGTCAGCTCTTCCAACCTGTTCATTTTGGCCCTCGTGATGTTGCGTATTGAAACTTTGGGTGATCAACAAATCAGCTCACTCTTATCAGAAGACTTCTTACAGAACTTTTTCAGCTGCAGATTCTTAAAATAATACGAAATCGCACAAAAACATTCAACTATCATTCACTCATCCTGTACCCTAACCTTAACTCATATACACATGCACAAACACTCTCACCCCTCCAGCCTCACTTAACTGTCTCAACATTACACACAATCGACATTTCCACGGCTCAGCTAACTGTACTGCCAACAATAAACACCCCCTGTGTTGGTCGAAGAAATATCATTTGACTAAATGAGGGGGACCAAAACACATATAATTTAGGGATAAATTCTATCCTATATGTGAACTAATATAGCAATAACCGACGCCTGGGTGTGGGTAATGCTAAATTTACCCACGGTTGGCGTGGTTTGGTCCCGAGAAGCCGAGGACCAAACAAAGCCAACCGTGGGTAAATTTAGCATTACCCACACCCAGAAGTGGGTTATTGCTATTATATGACATTATTTAAGAAAAGAAACTATTACTTTTCTTAAATAATGGCATAGTATAATGCCTGTTTACTGCCCTTCCGCAGATGTCTGGCATCCGCGGCAGTTCTGATGTACTGCGCGCCTGCGCAGTACATCAGAGTTGAGCAAAAGCTGAGAAAGCAAGATCTCCGTTGCTTTTTAGTGTTTCGCTATGTTAAATGAGTTTAACATAGCGAGACAGTTTTAAAATAAGCAATGGACATCTCCGTTGCTTATTTTAAAACTGTCTCGCTATGTTAAACTCATTTAACATAGCGAAACACTAAAAAAAAGCAATGGAGATCTTGCCTTTCTCCGTTGCTTTTTTTTAAAACACTGTCTCGCTATGTTAAATGGGTTTAACATAGCGAGACAGCTTTAAAATAAGCAACAGAGATCTCCGTTGCTTATTTTAAAGCTGTCTCGCTATGTTAAACCCATTTAACATAACGAGACAGTGTTTTAAAAAAACGAGTTATACTAATGGAAAAAAGTCCGGGCGACCGGATCTTTTTCCATTAGTATAACTCGATTTACAACGGGCACGCTGGCCAATCAGCGTGCACGTTTTGGGGGGGTCATGGTATAATACCTTATACCTCCTTTCACTTTCCCATGTTCATTCATTTCTTTTCTGCTATCAGTTTCTGTTACCTGGCCTTCTCTCTAAATATACTGTAGGCCTGCTCTTCTCTCACTTCACATTGCATTTCCTGTTGCATTATATTAATTTACTTTTAATTTCTCTATAAGCCAGCTAAAATTTCACTAAACATTAAATAATCATCATATAACTTGTATTTATTTTTAACAAATGCTTTCACTGTTATGTCTCATTTGGTATAATTATTTAAACTGCAGTTGTTTTTTTAATTATTTTTAAAGATTGTAAAATGATTGTTCTTAAAATATTTTATAATACTTTAGAACTTTACTCCCCAGGCCTCCTCTGAAAATGGGCTGCTACCCAGTCAGTATTTCCTGACAATCAAATGTCATTAAATAAATCATAAATACATACACTCAAGATGAAAAGGTTTACTTATCAGACTTTGCTCTGTGTATTTCAGTAGCAGATGCTTGCACAAGAGTTCGTTATACTCGCCATCAGCATACAATATAAAATCCAAATTTTACAAGCTTGGCATATCAGCTGTTTCCTTTTAGCACAGCTTCTGTATTTTTGACCTCTTGTATTGGCTATTATGCGTCACCTGTTTGCTCAATACTTGATTCAGTTCCGGCTCCGTTGTGCATGTAAGGATGGAGAAATGGAAAGATCCTCTTTCAAAACTAGATTTGCCTTTCTATGTTTACCTTTAATGGTCATTGAAGGGATCATCAGCTTGATGGAGTGAACAGCTGCCCAGACTTCTTGTTTATAATGATGCAATTTCATTGAATTTGTGCTCACACAGTACAGTGCTTGCATGTAGTCCCCTCCTTAGGAGGTTACTGTCTGTTTGGACGTCTTGGTTTAAGATTTTTTTTTTTGCCAAGGACAAACTTAAGTCACTGCTGTAGGAAAACCTCTAGTGAGGTGTCCCCTTATACATCCCCTCACGGAAGGAGAGCCAGTGTCAGTGGCCTTGCCTTTCCAGGCCAGACATTTAGTCCCTTGAAAGCTATTCGATTTAGATCTGCAGCATTAGAGGCAGATAACTTACCCCTGTACTAGTAGGACAAGCAATGCAGTGTTTTTGTAAATTTGTGTGAATATAGTCAGCACCAGATAATGCTTTTACAGAGTTCTGTATAAATAATTTAACTCCAATATTTAGTCATACTCCAGTGATCATTGCACCTTGATTTATAAATCAAGCCAAAGAGATGTGTAATGTTTTCTTCAGAGGCTTTTTGTTTGCTAGATAGAGTTCTTCTCTGCTTTCCCTTCCAATTGAGTTGCAACCTCATTTCCATTTCACTGAAGGTGCATTTTTATCATGATGATTGTAAAGGCTGCCAGCCCAGCTAGCTAGTATTTTGTAAATAATCCTGTGTCATTTGTAAATATTAATATGATCCACAGGCTTGTTTTACAAATGGAAGAGAACTATATGTTATGTGTGTGTTAAACTATGTTATGTGCTGAGCTTCAAAAATGTAACCACAGTGCACTGTGCTGGAGAAGGGCAGAAATGTATATAGACTATATTCCTGTGCAAATGTATGTTTTCATGGTAAAAGTTGGGACATACAGAGTTAACTTGCAAACTCTGAGAAAAAGCTTTACGAGTGTGCTTACCACAAATAGAAGACAGAATGTCTGCAGATAGAAAGTCTTTCTGTTGTTTGAGACAGAAATAATTATAGGTTTCAATGGTAAAAGTATTTAACAGTTTTATGATTTTCAGTTCCAGGCAACTTTCTAAGAGATAAGTGTCAGTTTCTAAGAGATAAATATTTTTGACACTGAGGTGCTACCTTTTAGGCTTCTGTTGGCCTGGAAACTAAAGCGGATGTGACAAAAATTATGTAATCTGAGATGACCCAGCAGAAATGCTTGATAGTAATTTAAGAACAATCTCAGAGAGAAAGTCTATGCATTTTGTATTTGTCTCTGGGCCTGTAAAACATCTCATCAGCACTTGCCTTGCTCTGTAAGTAAGACTTATATCATAGTATCTCTCTTAGAGATAGATAGGAATATAGTAAGATCAGTCTAGATGTTTTTTTGTATTTATTTGAGACTGTCCTGCAATGTTGTTTTAAAATATTTCCTGTGATTCTGAACTCTATCATTGTATTGGGTTACTGACATTGTCTTGTTCTGTTATTATTTATTATTAAATATATTTAAAACTTTTAATTGTGGCTGTTTTTTGTTTAGAGATATTTAATCTCTTAGAGTATTGCATGCATTTGGTAATACTGTACAGGCCACTCTTAAATAGCCTTAGTCTTGGACACACTTACCATTTGGATAATAGTAACATTACACAGTAAGATTGGGCGCCCTTTGGTAAGGGCCTTTATAGTTGCTGTGAAGTAGTGGTTGGTGGCAGTGCTAACTACCTTATAGTCTGGGCAGAAGGGAGCATAGCTTGTAAACCTGTGCCAGCCTTCCCCAGGAGTGTCTGTGTGTGTATATATAAATCAAATCTCAAAGAGTGTGTGTGGGTGTGTGTGTGTGTGTGTGTGTGTGTGTGTGTGTGTGTGTGTGTGTGTGTGTGTGTGTGTGTGTGTGTGTGTGTGTGTGAGCTACTTGGGCAGGAACACGAAGCGCTGGTTGGACAGAGAGGGTGTTGGAGATTTTGGCTTGAACACTCGGCTAAGATTTTAACCCTATAGCTGTGCCTGTGGGGAGTCTTACTGGGGATCTGGAGAAGAGGAAGAAACCAGCCCCAGACTGATTCTGATCTCTGTGTGCTTTTAAGGGAAATTATACTTTACTGTGCGTGTACTTGTCATCCTCCCAATATGCATGTCCCTCACTGGTGTTAGTGGTAAGGACTGAGGGTCCTTGATTACTGGGCCAGTGCAGGGCATCACAATGATGATGAAGATACTGATATCAAAAATAGGGGAGACTCTAAGGAAGTTAAAGAAGAGGAAGCGGGTATAATGCCTATTGTTTACATGTTTGCAAATAGCGCATGTTCATTGCAGGAAAAGTTAAGGAGATTTTAAGAAGGAGCTGGAGGTGTTTGGGTGATTTGAGGAAGAGTCAAGGCTATAACTGAATGCTAAGAAAAATATCCCATTGAGGATAGTAGGAAGTAGGGAAAGAGGCAGGAGAACCTTGTTTTTCAAGACTGAAGGGGGACCCTAATTACGTGAGACCTAAGAGGTGGGAAGCAGTAAGTGAAATGGTAAAACCCCACACTTATGAATCCCCTACATATTCATAAGTCAAAAAGTACCAGAAATACAAGGTCTAGGGACCTGAATTTTGTGTGTGACTTAAACAGATCATCCTGGAGAGACAGATATGTATCCCAGAGACTGACCCTCCTATGGAACTTCATCCATGTGAAGCTGAGTTTGTCTATTACCCAGTTTAAGCACAATGTAGACAAGTGGATACAGAATAGGAACTTTATACTGGGTCTGGCACCCATGTATGTACAGAGGTAACTTATAAATACCTGGCCCTCAATGTCCTATTTGGTTGCAGGACATCATTATTCTTTCGGGAAAAGTTGGCTAGGCTTAGAAAGTCCCCCCAGGTCATTAGCATAGTAACAGTCTATAAATCTATGAATCTATAAATCTATATTAGGTCTAAACTCACTTCAATTACCTTGTGCCACAGAGGAAGTTACAAGAATCTACTGTGGGGGTCTCTTCCCAGGGAGCCTTGTTTGGTGCATTTCAGCTGACTCATCTCACCACGGAGATGCAGCAGTTATAGTCTGAGGTCCTCCTGAGTTGTCAAGGTCCAAGCTATATCAGAGAAAGTGAGAACAGCTACCCTGTGGAAGAATGTGAATTATTTCAGTAAGTTCTAAAATAATATAAAATTAAAATAAAATAAAATAAACTTGAGCCTACAATCTCATCCTTTCATTCACTGTCTAAACTCCATAGCCATAGATAAGGATGAGAACATTCATTCACTAATAATTTGAGAGGTTTGTCTTGAAGTCAATCCCCCCTTCACCACCATGTGCCAGTACAGAGCATTCAGTACTCCTGTTGCTGAACACCGCAGCTGATCAATTTTCAAATTTCTATTATAGTTCATTTTGAGCATGACCTTAAGGTACTTAAACTCCCCCACAGGATCCATCTGATGTCCCATTACCTGCACTATGGGAAGGACACATGATGTATGACATAAGGTAATGGTTTATATCCTCTCTTCTTCATACTCACCAGCTAATTGTTCACTGTTTACTCCCAGTCCTCTGTGAGAAACGTATATGGTTAATGAAAAGGAGGTGTCATCCAATTGTCAAGACTTGGATTCAAAAAGAGTAATGTGGGGTCTATTCTAGACATTAAAGAGTGTAACAACTCTGTGTTCTTGCACAAACAATGAAGGTGTCATTGGCGGTTACTAGGACCATTTATTTGTATTTTGATGACTTGCAAAGTGAAAAATTCTTTACAGGAAGTGCTGCAAAAATATGGATTTCCTGGGCCCACTGATGCATAATATTTCTGGTTCCTGTATTTGAAAAATAAGAGTTGTATCTATGTATAAACCATGGACTCAAACATGTCTATGGTCTGTTTAGAGCTTTGCCATGATTCTGTCCCATGTCTCACCTTTTGTGATTTTCATGGACAGATCCATTGGAACAATACTAAGCAGGTAATTAGGGAGGACCTTAAATGTCCTGCCATTTACACCTTTCAGCAGACATACTTAAAAGTTCTTGCACCTTTTTTAAGCACTGAATAGTGCTCAAAGCCCAAACTAACATGTACATGATAACCCTGGTGTAAATTTGCACCTGTCCATCCAATCATCAAGTTCTGCCTTAAAAGTAACCGAAGAATTTGACTGTTTGACCTGTAGTGGTTCTTATTGCATAGGCTTGGAATATGTTGACTTATAAACTTGTGCCCCCAGTGAGTCTTTTTTATTTGTTGATGTAGTGTTTGGTTCAAATGAAGGTGTTTGCAGAGAAACTGGTTTTCCAAAGAATTAGGAGGACATATAGGACTGGGTCTTTCATGGCTCAAAAAGTGGAGTACAGGCCATCTCAGGCCAGCTGGCAGGCTACTGAGTATAAACAGTGCTGTGTTAATCTGTGGAGGTAGTGGATGGATTTTAGGCCTTTAATTTTCTTCATTGGAAATCATTGGAGCCTGTCCAGTTGAGTGATATGCTTTAATTTGCAGATTCAAAAGTGGGCATCATATTTGATGATGGGCCCAATAAAGGAAAAGTACAGCAATAAGATGAGTTCTTTGGATCTTTAGACTAGCTACTTGGATCTTTGGAAATTAACTGGTAAAGATGGAAATATTTCCTAGGTATGGTGGAAACATAATGATCGAATCAGAGAAAGTTGTCCACATAATTTAAGTACCCAGATCTCTTATGATTGTGTCTTTCTGAAAAGGAGTACCATTAAATTCATATGAGCTGGGAGCAGTTTTTTATATTTAGCGCAAGACCACTTTCTGTACACCAGTTATGTGCATATTGTCGCCTTTTCTGGAGCTTAGTATCCCTAGGTTGGGTCTATATTATATGAATGAAAGTTAATGATATCAAATGCTCTAAAGAGCGACAATGCCAGACCTCGAAGTGCTTTTTGTGGGATCGCAGTACAGTGATGGTCGGAATATTTGCCCTTTCCTCACTGTAGTGCAATCTAAGAGTTGGTATATATATTTAGCAGGGAGGGGGGCAGCCCCCCACAATAACGAGTTTGAGGTCCGGCATTTTCTCTCTTTAGAGCATTCGATATTATGAACTTTTGTTCATATACTATAGACCCCCTAGATTAGTACATATCAGTGATCAGCTTGAACTGATCAGCAAACTTGGTGAACCACAAATATAGGACAGTGGTTTGGATACCAAAGAAGGTATCAGCAACCATAGCAGACTGGGGTCTGTTGCATAGCCAGTTTCACAACAGTATAAAACGTAACTGAATAAAAAATAAATAAAATACAAATCCAGCCCACGGATATAGGTAAAATGATCTTTATAAATCCACAGATGAGCGCTTTTGTCTGATAACAAGACTTCTTCATCTAACGAAGTCTTGTTATCAGATGAAAGCGCTCATCTGTGGATTTATAAAGATCATTTTACCTATATCCGTGGCCTGGATTCGTATTTTATTTATTTGTTATTCTGCTGCATAGCCAGTTTGCCATCCATAGTACAGTGTAGGGGTTGTTATCAAGCTCATTTTAATTTTTCAGTAATACCAGCATGCAGAATATTATCAGAAGCCTTGACCAGTTCAAGATAAGCAGCATTTTATCTGATTTTATATTTGCTGACCAGAGTAGTGCACTGATCTCAGTGGACTATTTACAGGCACAACCCAGGTGAGCATATTATGATGTAAGGAGATAAAGACTGTTTATTACAGATATGCATATCTATACAGAGTACAGGCAGGATGGAGTGGGTGGAGAAGTGTGTCAGGAGTGATTTGTGACAGACGAGTACCTGTAAGAGTGAAAGGGAAGGTCTACAAGAGGGTAGTGAGACCAGCTATGTTATATGGGTTGGAGACAGTGGCATTGACAAAAAGGCAGGAGTATGAGCTGGATGTGGCAGAATTAAAGATGTTAAGATTTGCACTGGGTGTGACGAGGGTGGACAGGATTAGGAATAAGTATATTAGAGGGTCAGCCCAAGTGGGAAGGTTTGGAGACAAAGCCAGGGAGGCACGATTACATTGGTTTGGACATGTACTGAGGAAGAATGCTGAATATATTGGGAAAAAGATGCTAAGGATGAAGCTACCAGGTAACAGGAAAAGAGGAAGGCCTAAGATAAGGTTTATGGATGTGGTGAGAGAGGACATGCAGGTGGTTGGTGTGACAGAGCAAGATGCAGAGGACAGGAAGAAATGGAAACAGGTGATCTGCTGTGGCGACCCCTAACGGGAACAGCCGAAAGAAGATGATGATGATGATGCATATCTATGCAGACTTTCATATTTATACAAACTTTACACATGGATTCATTTATTTATTTACATTTGTTTACTGGGATGGTCTGACTTGGTAGGGCCCCTTTTTAGCGGAGTCCCAGGGAGAACAACTCCACAGTAAGTTCAATAATACATTATAGCATATGCCTGAGCAATGAAGTAAGTGAGGCCTGACAACATACACTTTACATAGTGGATTCAACACTACACATAGCAGATTAAACCTGAGTATGAACGGTGATGTAGTACTAACATTAGTTACTTAAGCACAGCATGTCATAACTGAGTAATTAAAACTGGGAAAGGACAAAGGTGCTATCGTTAACATTACATGTTTAGCTGAATCGATCCTAGATATGTAGGTAAGATGTAGTTATGGTAGTCCTGAGGGGGGGGGAGTATATTACTGTAGCTGGGGGGTAGAGTAAGAGCAGGACCAAGTACAATAGGTTTAGAGTAAACAGAATTAAATAGTATAGAGTTAGAAATGAGATTAGTCGATTCAGGGGTAGAGCAACAGCAAGTCCAAGTATTCATTGGAGTCACATTAGATTTGGTTTAAAGGATTTTAGTGTAATGTCTAGTCTTAGATGGAGTGGAATTTTATTCCACATTTCAGGAACATGATATGAGGAAAGTAATCACCTGCTGAATTGTGGGATTTGGTCACACTTAGTTAAGGTTTCATCACTGGAGTGTTGTTGGGTTTAGTTTAAGGACGAGAATATTGGCCAGGCTTTGGCATTTCTGAGGGCTGTGGATAAGAGTGTGCATGATACTCAGTTGGAGTATGACAAGCAATGAGAGAGTTCTAACTAGAGGAGTTGTTTTAAGGCTAAACAGTAGTGTGACCTAAGTGGCAGGTTAGCTGGAACTTTAGTTATTTTGTCATAGCACTTCTCACATAGTTTTGATTGGGTAGCTCGATGATTGGTAAGAATGGGGGCTCATCTTCAATTAAATAATGTTTAATTCTGTAGGAAATGCTGAGTTTTTGAGTTTTTTTTTTACTGCTTCTTTTAAATGGAGATCAAATTTCATGTTTTTTCTATTACTGCTCTAGTAGCCTGGAGTGTAAAACATTTAATTTGTGGTGTTATTAAAAGAGGTTTAGGTAAAGTTGTATTTGATTCTATGGAATGGTTTGCAAGTAAAGAGGAGTAGTTTTTTTTTTTTTTTTTGGAAGGGGGGTTCAATAGGCATTGGGAATAATTGAGTCATGCCTCTACAGCGAGGAGGGAGTTCTGAGTAAGTTGTAGGCTTTCAAAGGATTTAACTAGACGGATGAGTGGTGTGAGCGAGGTATTCATTATCTGCAATATATGTAGAGCTCTAAGTTGCACTGAGTACCCAGCAATTTTATTAATTGTTATCAACTATTTCTGGTTGCATGTAGCTGCTAACATCTTTTATATCCAAGTGCAACTTTTTGTGAACCTTCTTCTGACATTTAAAAAACATTTCCAAAATGAATTATTAATCTTGAAATGTATTCATCTGATAAGATGAAATGCTAACTTCAAACGCCATTTTATTACAGCAATCAGGAGTGACAGCTTTGTGCAGTTATTTAGAATAGTAACTGCAGTGATGTGTGTGTGTGTGTGTGTGTGTGTGTGTGTGTGTGTGTGTGTGTGTGTGTGTGTGTGTGTGTGTGTGTGTGTGTGTGTCTGTGTGTGTCTGTGTGTGTCTGTGTGAGTATAGATATCTATATCTAATGTATATATATATATATATATATATGTATATGTGTGTGTGTGTGTGTGTGTGTGTGTGTGTGTGTGTCTGTGTGTGTCTGTGTGAGTATAGATATCTATATCTAATGTATATATATATATATATATATATGTATATGTGTGTGTGTGTGTGTGTGTGTGTATAGATATCTATATCTAATGTATATATATATATATATATATATATATATGTGTGTGTGTGTGTGTGTGTGTGTGTGTGTGTCTGTGTGTGTCTGTGTGAGTATAGATATCTATATCTAATGTATATATATATATATATATATATATATATATATATATATATATATGTGTGTGTGTGTGTGTGTGTGTGTGTGTGTGTGTGTGTGTGTGTCTGTGTGTGTGTATGTGTGTGTGTGTGTCTGTGTGTGTGTATAGATATCTATATCTAATGTATATATATATATATATATATATATATATATATATATATATATGTGTGTGTGTGTGTGTGTGTATAGATATCTATATCTAATGTATATATATATATATATATATGTGTGTGTGTGTGTGTGTGTGTGTGTGTGTGTGTGTGTGTGTCTGTATAGATATCTATATCTAATGTATATATATATATATATATATATATATGAGTGTGTGTGTGTGTGTGTGTGTGTGTGTGTGTGTGTGTGTGTGTGTGTGTGTGTGTGTGTGTGCTTGTATATATTTTTTGAACTTCTCTTATCTTTGAGCTAGGCCCTTTGGAGTCCCTGGAAAGTGAGCATGCTACCCCATATGTGTTACCTTGTGTATTACCACTGGCTTATTTAGTCACACAAAATAACTACCTTTTGTGCTCGACATATTGCTCCACCCAGTTACAACTCTTGCAGCACACTAAATTGAAAAGATCTAAAGTATACTTGGCTAAGGATTGTCATTAAACTGTGATAACATGCTTTAACCTTCTATACTCTGTATATATATCCTTAGTTTGCATACTGCCTAGGGTAAGATATTAGTCATAATATCAGCACCCTCTTTATAAACACCTTAAAAAAATTCCTGCATCCTTACACGACAAGAAACCCTTGATTCCAGTCGCAGCTCAACTTCTCCTATCTGGTATACAACCTTACTCGTGTCTCTCCCCTCCTCCCTCCCTTTCTAACTCATCTGCCCAACATCCCCTATACCTTTCTCATGTCCATTCCACTAGCCAAACCTTACATTTTCTAAACTCATACTTTTCTAAACTCTCTCCTTCCCCCATAATACATTCTAAAGCTTTACCTGGCGACTTACCATTAATATACTCCACCCTCACTGATTGTGTTCGCTTCTTTTTTTACAACTGAATTAGTTCAGCCCACTCCATTCAGCCCTCACTATACTCAGGCTTCACTTCCCTACCCTATCCCTAATTTTCACCTACCCCAGCTATCTTTACATTTATCCTCCCCTTCTCACATCACGTCCTGTCATTTCCAGCCATTAGTACAACATACCACCCCTCTTGACAACATCAATGCTCCTGTTCTTCACCGGGCTAGCTAATTTAACCCCTTCCTGTCTGACTTCCTTCTCTCCACCACCCATTGTCAATACTTCTTGGCAATCGAGCTATCTTAGCTTCAGTTTGTGATATTTTCATCCTGGAAAAAATATATATAACCTGTCCCAACATTCTTATCAAACAGCTGCTTAGTAAACTTAGACCATGCTCACCTTCTGCTGACAATCTTCCCAACAAATTTCTAAAACTTGCCTTAAATGACATAGCCTACCCTGTGTCTGTACTTATTAATAGATCTAGTAATGAAACATATGTCCCATAGCTCTGGAAGTAGTTCTTCATTATTCCACTACATAAGGGTGGGAATTCTACTGAAATATCTAATTACAGGCCTATAGCAATGCTGTCAACTTTATTCAAAATTCTCAAATAATTCATCCAAAAATAACTCCTTCACCATTTACTTGTAAACAATCTTTTCTCTCCTACTCAGCATTGCTTCGGACCAGCACATAGTACTTCTACAGCTCTCTTATCCTTTACTGAGTCAGTCGATAAAGTCAGAGACATGGATAATGTTGTCTCATCCTTATTCCATGATCTATCTAAAGCTTTTGATACACTCATCCTCAACTCCTATCTCAACTCTCTTTCCTTGGCTCTACAGACAATACCTTAAAGTGGTTCTCCAGTTATTTATCTGAGCGACTTCAGTCCATCAAATGGGACTCTACTTAATCTCCTTATCTACTGCTAATCGCTGGTGTTCTTCAGGGCTCCGCCCTAGGCCCTCTCGTCATCAATGCATTTATTAACAAACATTTGTCTGTCTCCAAACCCACAACATTAATCGAGGATGCTGATGACTGTACTCTAATCTGCTGTTCTAACATCCTTACTTAACTACAAACGTTAACATGAGATGCCGTTAACTTCTAGCAGCCTTACTTAACTACAAACTGTAACACGAGATGCCGATAACTCCATTGAAGCCTGGCTCACCAATAATCAGCTCTTATTTAATACTAAGAAGACTGAACTAACATTCTCCTGACACACTAACCTTCAGTATCTCATCACTAAACAAGATAACAATCGAGGTCGCCCATCATTCCAAACTACTAGGTGTTACTATTAACAACAATCTCAAATTTGACTTGCACATAAATAATACTATCAAATTAACCCATCGTAAACTTGGCATGTTATATAAGGTTAAACAATTCCTAACTGACTCTAATAAAGCTAAACTCACCACCACATAGCTCTTCCCTTCCCTTCTTTATGTCCCCCTCCATTCTAACTAACTTAAATGCATCCCTGAAAACCAAACTCATTCAATGTTCAACAAAATAGCAACATTTACCACAGGCCAGTCTCACAAATCTCATCTGTAGTTAAGTAAGGATGTTAGAACAGCAGATTAGAGTACAGTCATCAGCACACACACACACACACACATATATATATATATCTCATAAACAGCTTAACTGGCTTGAACTTCCACTGCGATGACACATGAACCAGCTACTACTACTTACTCTTAATTTTCTCAACAACCCCCTAATTTCTCATGCCGTTTCCTCCATCTTACAATACAATCTTCCTGATCGGGATCTATGCTCTGCAGATAAACATCTCCTATCTAGCTACAAACCTCTGAGGTGCAGCGGCCTCTGTCTGTACTGTTACTGTGTAGCCAAATCTTGGAACAACTTGCCAATAACTATTAGACAAGTCCCTCCTTAAAGAACATATTTCCAAATATTGGGTATGCTCATGTTCTTCCTCTACCTAGCTATCATCTTGTCATGTCTTTAATATCCCCTTGTCCTATTAATCTCCCTGTTTCTTTCTGTAAAACATAACTTTTATAACCTTTCAACGTACAACTCTCTACCTTTATACTTTTATTCTCTCTCTCTATTCTTCTCCCTCCACCAGTGTATTTCACTCTCTATTACCTTCAACCAGAATATAAATTGTAGATTTAAATTCTTACTTGTAAAGTCCTTTTCCTGCTAGTAAAATTCTATATCCGACTATGTGTTTTTTTATAATCTATATATGTGTGTGTGTGTGTGTGTGTGTGTGCGCGTGTATATATATATATATATATATATATATATATATATATATATATATATATATGGGTCTCCTTCTAATGACCGAAACGCCGATTCGCCGACAGGGAAATAACCGACACGAAACGACCGACAACGCAGTTGACCGACACGCTCGAATCCCGACAGACGGAAGACCGACAAGGGGAATGTGTAAGCGCGACCTGGTAACTATGCGATAGTGAGGGATTTAGGAGTAGGGAGCGGACAGGTAAGTGTGCAATACTCAGGGATGTAGGGTTAGGTGTGTGATAGGTGAGTGTGCGGTAGTGTCGGAGTTTGGGGTTCGGGTGTAAGTGAGTTAGGGTTAGGGTGCAGGTAGGGAGAGTGCGGTAGTGTCGGAGCTTGGGGTTCGGGGTGTAAGTGAGTTAGGGTTAGGGTGCAGGTAGGGAGAGTGTCGGTAGTGTCGGACCTTAGGGTTAGGGTTTGGGTTAGGGCTAGTGGATATGTGTTGTAGTGTACTGTGTTGTTTACGTGTAGTGTGTCGGTGTTATGGTGTTCGGTGTTTCGCGTTGTCGGGTTTGTGTGTTGTCGGTTTTTTGGCGCTGGTTATTTCACTGTCGGCTAATCGGTGTTTCGGTCATTAGAAGTAGACCCATATATATATATATATATATATATATATATATATATATATATATATATATATATATATATATATATATATATATATTTTTTTACCATATGTAATTTCTCACCGTGTAATGTCTTGTATTTAATTATTCTTCTCTGTTAGTCTTTATGTAGAGTTTTTGTCCCCAGGTATCCAGTGAAAACTGCTAATCTCGTTGGATTTTCCTGGTTACCAAATATCAAATAAATACATTATAAATATATATATATATAAACAATCCCCGGGATTCATGAACCTTGCGCCAGGCGCCAGCATAGCGTCGGCGTTATAAAGCCAAATATGGCCACCGAGTGATTCAGGTATGAAGCAATCCCACGTGCACTACCGGCGTGCGCCGGACCTGCGCCGCCCCCGGCATAGGTATGCTAATCACACTGTGTGCGGTATTGCACCATGCAAATGAAGGCAAATAGCGATTCCACGTGGGGCATGCGTAGCGTAAGGGCACGGCAATGTAAACCGAAAAAAACGGTTTACATTTACCCAAACATGACCAAGGAGTAACGGAAGGCTGTCAACGTCAGGTATCATACAGGTGCAATATGCCAAAGGGGAAAGGCATCGAGAATGTCCAAAGAAAACATGCACAAACTGTAAATAATGACAAAAATGTCATGTACGTAGAAACCACAGCAGAACCCCCGGATATGTGTACAGAAGGTGCAAAGCAATGAAATAATATGACAATGTCCTAAAAGAGCTGTATAATACACATCAGCTGTACAGCCACCACACACCATAGTATGTATGGAAAGCCCAACCCCAGCGCAAGGGTTGTCAAGGAGTGGTGGCAGTGTTCGCCCGTAACCATGTATTAGCAGTCAATGCCATGCAAATGAGGCAGATAATAGTGAATCGCAAAGCTGGCGCCGGTGTAAGGATGGAGCAAACGGTGCAGCGGTACTACACCGAGGAGTGGCCTACACGAGATACATGTCAATCGCAGAGGGGTGTGCCACAGTAGGAGGAAGCATATTGGAGGCCAGCAAACCTGGGCTGTACAATGCACATCACAGCAGCAGGACCAGCGTGTGAGAAAATAGATGCGCTGAGAGTACATAATGCGCGCACAGATGCATGTGCACGAGGATGACTATGTTCCCCAACACAGTCATGTGATGGCCTCCCCGTCAACAGCCACGGATATAGGAAGGTAATGCGGAGAATATGAGGAAATGCGGAAGCAGTGTAATTGGAGCCGTAATGAGCAATCAACACCAATTAATCCAGGAAGGGCAAACGGCGGCAGCCGACAACTCTGTATGCAGACTCCTGCATAACGGGAAAGGGGAGGCATATGAATGCAAAGATAGTAGGGGATGTAGTAGAAATGCAAAGAACAAAGAACCGAAATAGCACAGCCAAGTACAGAGGTAGCATAACTGTGGCTGCAGATAAAATGCATCATATGCCATGTGCCTGCAGGATGCAGTAATGTAAGATGCAAAGCTAAGCCAATGCAGGCAACTGTAATGCAACACTAAAGGCAATACCGTTGCAGTTGCAACCGTAAAACACTGAAAATAATCCATGGATACGGCTGCACAGACACACCCAATGACATCACCGGGTATACAGCACAACAGTATAAAGTGTGAATGCACACAACACACAGCACGATTTCCCAAACGCCGCACCGTAGGGTGTAAACACACCGGGAACTTTTAATATGTATATGGTGGGTGCCGCCGTGGCCGTGATGCATAGGTATGTGGCAGAGACAGACGGAGTTGCGGAGGGCGGTGCCGACAACTACCGTAGGCCTCACAGGAGAAGGAGAGTGTTCAGACCAAGGGTGACCTACCATGGGCTGCAAGACCTGGAGATAGTAGAGCGCTACAGGGTGGACAGGGACACGTTACAGCAAATAGTGGAGCTGTGCCGGCCACGCCTGAGAACAAGAGACAACAGAGGGGAGCCCATCCCAGTGGACACAAAGGTATGTGTGAGCTTGCGAATACTGGCTACAGGTACCTTTCAAAGGCCAACCGGGGATATAATGGATATCTCACAGGCATCAGCATCTAGGGTACTACACCAGTTCCTGGATGCCATGTTACGACATGCCCATGAGTATATAAACTTCCCCAGATCTCACGAGGTGTTGGCTAGCAATATGCCGCTTCCACCGTGTGGCACAATACCGGAGGTACTGGGTGCGATCGACTGTACGCACATAGAAATCAAGTCACCGCCCGGGAGCAGGGTACACGCTACATAAACCGCAAGGGATACCCCTCCATCAATTGCCAGGTCGTGTGCAATGCGCAGGGCATTATCATGGATGTGTGTGCTGGCAGCCCTGGAAGCTTCCACGACTCCCATATCTGGCATGCCTCACAGCTGTATCAGGTATTCGCCAGGCCGGACATCACACAAGCTCCCCTTGTGGGGATGCTGGCTATGCACTGGAGCCGTGGCTGATGACACCCATCAGAAATGCACACACACACATGCAAGAACGCCATAATGAGGCACACGCACAAACCAGAATAATCATAGAGCGTGTGTTTGGGATTTTGAAATCACGGTTCTGGTGCTTGGATACATCCGTGGAGCCTTGCAGTACTCTCCAGGCACATGTGCCCACATATTCATAGTATGTTGTATGCTACACAATATGATTCTGCGGAAACAGCTGCTGCAGGGACATAATGGTGTAGGGCCACCAAGCCCGCCACAACTGCCAAGGCAAGCACAGGCACAGGGCGTTCAGCGCCATGAACACGCTGTGCCAGCCCCAGTAGGTAGACGGAGGCGTATCCAATATGCCTATGCCCTGGCAAAGAGGGAACGCATAGCACATACTTTGACAGTGTAGGCCCCATGGACTGACACCTCCTTACCTGCACACACAGTGAAATGGACGCCACACAAACATGTCCGCCCGTAATGTGTACCGTATGGCCTGACCTATGTGTGACTCCAACAAAGGCACCGCCCAAACACTGCACACCCAATAGCCAGCAGAGCATGGAACGCCAACACCTCACCGCACACCGGTTCTACAGCACACGGCGTAGCCGTATGCTGCCACTATCGCTGCAAGTCGACCACATATGTACTTATGTGCATACACAGATACGGAAATAGATATCAGTACACATGTAGAAATATATGTACGCATACACAGATATAAAGTACAACAGGGTAATATGGAACCCAGGGATGCAAGTTCACAGATAAGTAAGACGCGAAATCTCCACATAGTAAAAATAGTGACCGACAACCCGATCATCCGGGAGGGTGGGCAGAGCAGGTAACGCCAGCCATGGAAATGTCAACCTGCATCAATACATATCCGCTGTCGGGATGATCACCAGTCCACGGTACAGTAATGGGATATAGGTGTTGTCATATCCATAGGATATGAGTGCGGAGATACACGCCGCCGGGCGATACGCCAACGTAGGTATTGTGTTCAACCGTCGGTGCAAAAGCGGCAAGCATACCAGTGAAGTGTACGTCATTATGAGGAACGCACCTCATTTGGGGTGTAAAACAGTTCATGTCCCTCGCAGTTCCACAAAGTTCCACATTGAAAATGTCTGTCAAACATCCATTGTTAGGAATGTATTTAAATGACATCCTGGTAAATAGAAATGAATCATAGTAATTCATTAAAGGTTCTTCACTGTAAGTAAATCAGCATATTCTAATCATCCTATGACCTACATAGCTGAAGTTGTTACTATGCCTTTACGATGTGTTCCACATTATGCCCATTTGTTCCACATTACTAATGTGTGTGTTCCTCATTTTGGAAATAGAAGGTTGAGAGCCATGGCGGCAATATGTGTATGTGTGAGGTGAGGTTGTCGTGTGTTCCGCTGTGTGTGTGTAATGTGTGTGCCACTGTAAAATGTGTATGTAGATGACATGTCACAGGCGGAGTGTAATAACATGCGTAGGCATACAGTACAGGAACTATAGGCGTATGTACAGCAGTACCCACAAAGTAGTACTGACATCTCCTCAGTGGCTATGCACGTGGCGACGTAAAACAATGCAAAGCAGAAATGTCCCAGAATGTACCACAGGGCCATAGCCAACAGGAGATGCAAAGGACGCATGTACAAACCATGACCGTATGTATGGCGTCATAAGGTAGACTCAACACGAGACGTCGGCAACGTTACACAGCATCAGGCATGTACGGTGAAAATACGACTGTGCTAACCCGGCACCGATCGTGAACACTTACGGTCCCGTAAATACCGCTGTGCGTTCCATGACCGTTAAGTAAGCAAGCGGCACACGAATAGGAGGCTACCGGTAGCATACAGGCCGTCCCAAGTATAGGTCCACAATCACCGTAACTATCAGTGACAAAATGCCAATGGATAGTAGGCACGGACGAACATCCGCAGATATATAACCGATGTGAAGGAGGAATACGTGCAGGAAGCACACATGCAGGCGATACCGACACCACACGACATCAACAAAACAAACATTCCCAGAACAACAGACAGGTAACCTGCAGCTCCCCAAGCAGGGATGGAGCACACACACAAGCATATCTTGTATGTATAAATGCAAGACCCACACCCCGTACCCGCCACCCACATCCGCAGATATACCCCATCGCACATATCAAAGGGATAACAGCTAAAACCGTAGTACAAACATACAGGCAGTCAATGACAGCGGCATACCCACAACAAGCCGCGTGGGAAACACTAGCAGCAGCTGATGCATCCTTGCATCCGTTGTGTACAGGAATATAACAGCTATGTTACACATCTGAATGCACAACGCCATCGACAGACGCCGCCAGGACACGGAGACCCACATGTCGAACAGAATACCATACCTAACACACACAATCCACGGCTAACACCACAGCGAAATGTACCTGACACCACACATAGCGGATGCAGTCACACAAACATGATACAATACATACCATCCTCACGAAGGTATTGCAAATAACCAACGGCCACACGAGGAATGAACCATGACCCAGTGCCGACGCGTAACGTACGAATGGAGGGGGATCACCGGTGATATGCGTATAAGTACACACCGAGGAACAGCTATTGGCATGATGAACCCACATGCCTCAGGTGACGACGAATATAAGGAAGACTCCCTGGATATTCAAACCGTATGTTCATACCGAACAAATAGCGAATACAAAAGGAGTAGCAAGCAAGTACTGACGAATACAGAACCAAAGGCCGGAAAGGTATGTCGAACCCAGGAGATGTACTGTTGTGTAACGCATGATACGTATGACTAATCTGTACAGTATGTGAACGGTGTGTGTAGGTAAAGATACCTGTCCATCAGGCAGAGAGTGGTGAAAGTTGGTTATGTAATGCTAAGCCAAGCAGCATACCAATGACTGTGGACAACGTGTGCACAGCAGTGGGACAACATGTACACACCCGGGATAACCCCAGGTTAGGCTTGCCACCTTTTCAAATGGCCAAAGTGGGACATTGTCGGGACACACATCAGATGTTACAGGTGGACACATACCCATGGTCAGTACAAAGGGTAGAACTTTACTCTTTTGCCTAAATAAAATCGTAGTCTTGTAGCAGTTTAGTTGCTTATTGTGTGTCTTGTAACATTTAGGAATTTACAAACATAAATAACTATGTTATGCAAAAGTTACATGAAAAATGGGACATAATTATGTCCCACAATCTCAGGACATTTGCCATTTGTAATATGTTTTGTCAGGACACCCCAACCCCCCATGGACCCAAA
>NC_056737.1:1162097867-1162099498 GCF_019279795.1 Protopterus annectens | reverse complement strand
CCAGCCATGCACTCTGACCTGTAGCTTACCAAGGGAATTCCGGATTACAAGGATCACAATGTCAAATAAGTTGTTAAAACCAGACTGTAGTTATCAGTAGGCTTTTCTAAGTGACAGTCAATAACACAGGAGGCTCGGGTTCAGAAAGTTTTAGTAGTGTACACAGGCAGGCTAAATCATATACAGTCCAAGTATGAGAGTTTTGTCTGACTCTATACAGTAAGCAGTTACTTTATATAGTGTTTACAATCAGCTGTTGCCCACCTTACTGATGTGGTTGGTCACA
The DNA here is from genome assembly GCF_019279795.1 of Protopterus annectens. Classification (NCBI taxonomy): domain Eukaryota; kingdom Metazoa; phylum Chordata; order Ceratodontiformes; family Protopteridae; genus Protopterus; species Protopterus annectens. The sequence goes on along the minus strand of NC_056737.1, from coordinate 1,162,099,212 downwards.
GGGCATTTCCATCACTATGGTCCACAATAGTCTATACATACGTGGGTGCTGGGGTCGTGCTTTTAAAATGTTTTCCCATGAGAATAACACAGCCTTGCAAGGCACCTTGTCAATTACACTGTCCTTCTGTGATTGTAACTGTTTCAAGGACCCTAGACTGTTCCGATACAGTACTCAGTTAATTTCTTAATACGCTGCTTTGTCTCTCTGGTAAGGAGTTGTACTGTTATCTTCGATTGAGCTCACAAGGCCATCCTCCTCAGAGGTAGGGGTGATGTTATGCATGTACATACATTTATTGTTCTGTAACCCAGCAGATAATTAATGCTGACAGACATAAGCCTGCTGTACTGGTTACTGCCAGGATCAGAATTCCATCACACTACAGCTTAGCTTCACCAATTACATGCAGGCTTACTTCTACTGCCATATTGTACGGTACAATTCAATGCATTATATAGTATTTCGAGTCTAAACTGGCACTTCATATGTGTTTCTATATATATATTTCGAACAACATCCATCCGGCCATATGCATGTTGTTCCGTCCTTTACCTTGACCATGTGTATTTGGCCGTCCGGCAACGCTACTCTCCACATGTGATGTCCCACCTTCCCCTTCTTTGTCTGTAGCACCCTGTTAGGACGTCCTGTTTGATAGGCACGTGTTCCGCTATATGTGATCGACTTCACTGCATAGCTAAACATCGATGCGGTGGTTCAACAACCCGACTTGTCCACATGTGTACAGTTATGTGCACCATGTCGTATGCAAACCTATATGGTTTCGACGGGTACATACCACATGCAGGATGTACACATTCTGCAGACACATTCACATGCAGCCATTTACATATCTGTACCTGAGGTGGGCTGGTGACATGTGGGTGCGTGTTGCCACGTGGCATTGCCTAACACAAACATCTTACCACATTTCAGGTATTCACATTGTGTGTGGGTGTATAGCTGCACACGGATGCTAGCAGGTTAGGGTGCACAGGTGTACATGGGTGGGACTGACATGTACAATGAGGCTATTGTGTATTACATCTGAATGCATGGGTTCTGCTTCTGGATATTACACTTCAACATACGCCATCCAGTGTATGCGACAGAGACGTTGCTGGGTGTGGGATATGTTGCTATGCACATGTTTGCCTGTGTTTAAGGTGTCTTGATTCCTTCCTGTTGTTATGTCGACACAGCTACCTGGCTATGTACTCTCACAACTGCTTGTGACCATTATGGTTGGCACCTTTTCCAATGCCCATAGTGAGGCATGTTATGTGGAAACTTCGGAATTTGCAGGACTACACATACCCACGGCAAGTGCAGTTGACAGAAC
>NC_056737.1:1162057867-1162092867 GCF_019279795.1 Protopterus annectens | reverse complement strand
CTTATAGTGCCTGCGTATTTGAACTGTTTCTTACTGAAATTGGTACACCTTGTTTGTTGTAGCATATACTAGATCCAGGTCTGCTGAATCTAGCTTTGTTTGTATGCTTGTTGTTTGTTTGCTTGTTATTTCCCTGAAACACTAATTCCACCTAAAACATGGCTTTTCAGCGCTTCTGTGGATCCCTAGTGATATTTGCATTGCTTACTGTACTTATTTCCTTGTTTCACTTGAAAGAAAGTTACTGTTTGTCATTTTTGCATTTAAGTTACCTGTAACACATTGCATTTAAGTTACCTGGCACTTGCTCACTAAAGCAGTTATATAAGTCAGCACTAAAATATTAAAAGCACTACACCTTCACAAACTCCCCTTGAGTACCTCGTTCCCCATTGGCCCTTTTTTTTCAATTATAAAGGAATTCCCAATACTATTCTAGCATGTCCAAAGGTCAGTTGTCAATCTCCTCTCCAGTCCAGCTGGTGAATCTGGGAATCTTGAGGCAATGTTACAACTGCCTCATGTACACAGACAACCCTCTCCTCCTCCCAACAAATTCCAATACATGTGAGAGATGTAACCATATAGCCATACTGGAGGCTAAGCTCTCTCAGCTCAGTACTGGCGAAACCAGTCAGGAGGAGAAGGAAACCACACTCACTACAATTCCAGTCTCACATAGACCTACCACGACAGCAAACCAAACACATAAATACACAAAAACATACTCAGAGGCTCTAAATAATAATCTGCCTAAGCAGCAGAGACCTCCAAAGCAGACACCCAAGCAACCGCTACCCCAAAACAAAACACGTGCAACACATAGCTCACAAAGCCAGTGTGCCGAACAGTCACAGCCCTTAAGGCTAAAAAACACACCTGATACACTTGTAATAGGTGACTCTATCGTCAGGCACACTGACGTCCCGCTCACCAGGCTGAACAAGGAGAAGGTCACGGTGAGCTGCCTGCTGGGCGCTAGGATCCGCCACATAACACAAGTACTCAGGTCACTCCAAGGCAAGTACAAATATGACTCAGTCATTGTCCATGCTGGTGTGAATGACCTGAGACGTACCTCCCTGGACTACATGAAAAGAGACATAGAGGAGCTCTCTGACCATGTAGCCCAGGCCGGAATGACCCTGACCTTGAGTAGCATCTTACCCTCACCAAGAATGATGCCACAATATGAAGACAAGATGATCAATTTCAACAATTGCCTTAAGTATTGGTGTTATTCAAAGGGGATCCAATGCCTGTCAGCCTGGGATGACATGCTCGACAAGCCACGATGCTTCGCTAAGGACGGATTGCACCTGTCACCCCTGGGCTTTCGGATATTGGCAAAGGCTCTTACTACCCCCATAGTGCCTTTTTTAGGCAAGGCTCAAAAGACAAACCCACCTCCATAGGTATCACAAGGGATAAGAAACTAAGAGTAATGCTACTCAACACCAGAAGTCTAAACCTCAAGATGCATGCACTTGAAACTCTCCTTAGCAAGTAGAACATCGATATCTGTGCGGTAACAGAAACCTGGTTTAAGGCTCCCGAGAGCACCCCAGTCCTACCAGGTTATACCTCATACCATGCTGTTCAGCCCCAAAACTTGAACTGAACCACAAAAGGAGGGGGAGTATCAATATTTGTCAAAGATACCCACACCTCCAGGTTCGTGGCACAGCACGAAGCATCAGAGACTATCCATATGCAAGTAACAGTGGGTAAAACAGCCTTCCAGTTTAGAGCCTGCTACAGACCACCCTCCCAAACCCAGGAACCCCACTCATCCTTCCTGAGAACACTGAAAAATATGAAGGTCTCTCCAAACACCATTATATTGGGCGACTTCAACTACCCAAACATAGACTGGGAGCATTACTCTAGCTCCAACACCCTAGCACAAAGGTTCCTAGAATTTATAAACTCAAATGCTATGGAACAACTTGTTACCACTCCCACAAGAGGGGAAAACATACTGGACCTGATCATCACCAACATGGGGACCCTATGCTCCACACCAGAAGTGTATCCCTCACTGGCAAGATCAGACCATAAACTAATCTCACTGGATATTCACATCCCGACTCCACCCCCTGCCCTGAAAACCACAGTGAAAAACTTCTCTAAATCAAATTTCACACTCCTCAAAACCAAGGTGGAATCCATCAAAGCCCACGGGCCAGTGGAAAATATGGCCCAGACCGCAGAATCCTTTTTAAAAGCATTCTATGAACACCTTCAGGAATGCATGGATCATGCAATCCCAAATAAAACCAAGACCCAGTCCTCCAAAGGCAGACGTCCTGTCTGGTGGACCCCAGCCGTAAACAAACTATACAATAGAAGGAGGAAGCTACTACATGATAAAGCAAAATCCCAAAAAGGGAAGGCATCTCTGAGCAGTATTAGCAAAAACCTACGGGCACTCATAAAATCATCTAAGGCCAGCTTCGAGAGAAAAATTGCACAGAACACTAAGGATAATCACAAGGCTTTCTTTAGTTATGTTAGGAACCTGGGTGGGAATTCCCAGATATGCTCAGAATTAGTCCAAAATGACAAAAAATACACTGAACCCACAGACATTGCCAACATCCTAGCTGGCAGGTTCAGCGCAAACCCCCCCCCCCTTCCCCACCAAAAGGGCAAATATATATCCCAGCAGAGTGCTGCCCCCCTGACATCTCAGATGCTCAGGTAAGAGCTGCCCTCTCCAAAGCAAAAAACACAGCATCAATGGGACCAGACGGTGTCCCGGGCTGCATCCTACATGAACTCCAAGAAGAGCTAAACCCAAACATAAAACTACTGTTCAGTCTCAGCCTTACTACAGGATATGTACCCAAAGAGTGGCATACAGCAACAGTGGTCCCTCTCCACAAAGGTGGTGCCTCAACAGATCCTGGAAACTATTGCCCCATAAGCCTGACTAGCTTGGTCTGCAAAGCTATGGAAAGGATCATCATGGACCTCATAAATAAATATATTGGGGACCTACAGACACTGGATCCTACCCATTTTGGCTTTGTTAAGGGCAGATCCTGCCTCTTAAACCTGGTTGATTTCTTTGAAACAGTCACCAAGGCCATTGACGAGGGGAAGGTGGTCCACACAGCCTACCTGGACCTCGCAAAAGCCTTTGATACAATACCCCACTCGGGCATTATAGATAAGCTCACCAGCTTAAATATAAACCCCTATGTCACTAGATGGGTTGCAAACTGGCTCAAGGACAGAACACACATGGTTAGAATTGCTGGAGCCATGTCAGACTCCAAACCAGTTACAAGTGGCGTCCCACAAGGCTCAGTCCTGGGACCTCTCTTGTTCAGTATATATTTCTTGGAGGTACAGGCCAACACGGAAGGACTGTGGCTGACCAAGTTCGCAGATGACTGCAAACTGGGCGCCATAATCGACTCTGCAGCTGACACAAGCATCCTCCAAAAGGGCCTCATAGAAACAGACAACTGGTGCCAGAGCCATGGCCTCAAGCTAAATGCCAAAAAGTGTATAGTCATCCCCTTTGGGAAAAACAAAGTGCCCACAAATTACCACATAGGTGGTAATCCATTAAGTACAGAAGAAGTAATTAGGGACCTGGGGACCCAAGTTGATAGCAATCTCTCATTTGACAACCACGTGGCCAAAGTGGTTAGAAAAACATTTTATATAGCCCACATAATCATGAAGGGATTCACATCTAGATCAGGGGAGGTCATTGTGCCTCTTTACTCATCCCTCATCAGGCACATAATTGAGTACAATGCCCCCATTGGGATGTACCTTACCAGACACCTGCAGCAACTAGAAAGACCCCAAAAGTACCTCACCAAGAGGATCAAAGGGCTCAAACAGATGCCATATGCTGCCCGGTTAAAGAAACTCCAGCTCTACTCGGTGGCATACCACCTGCTCAGAGGCGATCTGTCCCTGATGTATAAAGCCATGTCCAGCCCGGAATTAATGGACATGCTGCACCTCAGAAAATCCAAATCCCATCGAGCTATGTGCTCGAGAGACTTGAACCTCAGCACTGAAATAAATAGGACATGCTGGAGGGACAGATTCATAACCCAGAGGCTCCCTTCACTCTGGAATAAAATCCCAGTCCAGGTTAGGCAGAGTCCCTCACTGACTCTCTTCAAGAGGAATCTTGATGAGTGGATGGGAGATCATAGGTTTACCCGGGGCATCACTTCTGTGTCACTGTTAGAGGCACAGTATACTAACCTCGAAAAAGGGTATAGCAAAATTAATTTAAAATGGGTGGCAAAAGCCAAACACACTCTGGCTAGGCTTATAAATGCCCTAGGACAGATAGCCTAGTATGAACCTATGAACCTATTACTTGTTATTGTTTTTATTTATATATATATATATATATATATATATATATATATATATATATATATATACTTATTTGCATGTTTCACCATGATTTGGGGGAAAGACCCCCACAGAAGCACAAGTAGATAATGCAATGGCCAGAGATAATGCATTGGCCAGCGATCAGGGTCAAACCTTGTACCTTGTGCATGGGAGGTGAACACATTAACCGCTTCACTATCTGGTCTCACAAATTTACATATGGTAGCAGGTAATTGTAGGTAAGACTGATGACGTATATCGTTCTTTTGGTTATATTGAGTAGATTGAGGAAAACAGCTGTGAGAGAAAAGATTGTGGGTGATAGCAGATGAGATACAGATAAGTATAGCATGGATAGATTTGGGATTAGGTGTTATAGAGTAATAAGGTATAGGATAGTGGGATCTGCTGGAGTTTATGTGAAGAAGTTAGTAGTAATAATGAAGTAAATATATGGTTTTGATATGAGAGTGGGATATGGCAGTGAAGAGAGAGAAAATGAGTAACAGGAAATGTTGGAAGGAGGAGAAAAGGAAAGGGGATCGTTAGTGCTGTAATAAAATGATTAGCAATTAGTTTGATTTTGTACAGGGACAGGTGATTGGCTTCAGTACTACTTGTTTTAGTTTCAGTTTAAATTGTCTGTGGTTTAGCATGGATCTGATATCTAGGGGTAGTGTGTTCCATAATTTAGTTACTGAGTAGAAGTACAAAGATTGTCCTGCAGCTTTATTTGGCTTGTGTAGAGCTAATAGATTCAGAAAAAAAGGAAAAATAGGTGAATTAGAAACTGATTCAGAAGTTAATGTTGTTAAATCTTTCGGCTTTTCCCGGTTTGGGGTCGCCACAGCGGAACTCTGGTCCGCTAATGATTGGCAGTAGATTTTTACATGCTGAGTTGCCAGCTCTGATGCACAACCTTCAATGAAGGTACGCCCATTCACGCATGTCTCCACACAGAAGACGCTTTACCTGAGAATCAAACAGGACAACGTCGTACTGTGAGGGAACAACGCTACCGCAGCACCACCACCGCAGTTTGATTAAAAAGTAGTAAAAAAATTCTGTTGGAAAAAGAGTGAAGGATAGAAAAAGAAAATTTTACTGAATAGGATGAAAAGTATAAAAAGAAAGTAAATTGATAAAATAACTTCTTATAGATTAAAAAGAAGAGAAGCAAATAATCTTAGAATTTTAGCAGCTAATGTGAATAGTATAAAAAGTTTAGTAAGAAGAATAGGGACCTTAGAGTTGTATAATAAATGTGAACTAGATATTATAATAGAAGATGTCAGAGGTTTAACAAAGGAAGAAAGTTTGCAAACAGAAAACTTATGGAGGGGACATATAATCTGGAAACTGGGAGAAGAAACTTGTTTAGGAATATTGGTACAATATAGTACAGCAATTTTAATATTAGATTTTCTTTTAGTAAGATTAGGATAATTACTGGTAGTAGACTTAAGATAGGAAAGTAATGTTTATAGACTTATTGCAGTGTATGCATATGTATTGTATAAAGAGAGAGAAAGGGTGTTTAAAGACATATTAGACTATATATATATATATATATATATATATATATATATATTTATGTATATATATATGTGTGTATGTGTGTGCATGTGTGTGTGTGTGTGTGTGTGTGTGTGTGTGTGTGTGTATTTATATATATATATATATATATATATATATATATATATATATATATATATATTCAGCTGCTTTTACAGTATTTGTGTTTCCTCCTCCTGCTCAATTACTTCATCTTGCTTTTTCTGCTACTTGTTCTCTAAAGTGTTCAATTGCATTTTTTCTGCAGCATTTATTGCTTGTTTTTAGCCTGCTTAAATTTTAAGTGTTATTCTAGCCTCTTAGTTTTGGTTTAAGCACATGGGCTTTAGACCTATCACTTAGCTCTCCCTGGCTTCTCTCCCTCAGATTCTGACAAATATGGATCGACAATTTCCTACAATTTCTCCTGCTAGCCTGGTTGATATGGGCATCCTGAGACAGTGTAGCAACTGCCTCTTGTACACAGACAACCATCTACTACTACCACCTAGGGACACAATTTGTGAGAGACGCAATTACATTAAGAACCTAGAGTCTATGCTCTCTCCCGCACAAGACAGTATATCTGGCACGGAGAAGGTTGTCAATGCAGTCACTACACCTCAAACACCTCCTTGGAGGCAAAAACACACGCAAACTCCACAACCTTCCACACCACATATCACACATAGCCACATACCTGTGTCTCGCAACCACTAAGGCCTAACCATAAAACCAACATATTAGTCATAGGAGACTCCATTGTGAGACACACAGATGTGCCTCTCACCTGGCTGGATAAGGAGAAAGTCACGGTTAGTTGTTTGTCAGGTGCCAGAATCTGCCATATCACACACGCACTCAAGTTTCTCAATGGCAGGTACTGTTATGACTCTGTCATAGTCTATGTAGGCGTGAACGACTTGAGACGTACCTCCCTGGACTATAATGAAGAGAGACATGATTGAGCTCGCTCAGTATGTGTCCCAGGCAGGTATGTCTCTAGCCTTAAGAAGTATTCTACCATCACCCAGAATGATGTCTCAATGCAAACAGGGATCCAGTACATGACAGCCTGGAAAGATATGATCGACAGACCATGATGCTTTGCCAGAGATGGCCTGCATCTGTCTCAATTGGGCTTCAGGCTTCTGGCAAAGACCCTTGCCTCTCCCATAGTGCCTGTTTTAGGAAAAGTCATGAGGTCAATACTACCAACATAAACATTTAAAAAAATGCAAATTAAAGGTCACACTGCTAAACACTAGGAGTCGAAGCATGAAACTGCACTCATTGAAGGCATTCTTAACCCTGGAATTGCTGACATTTGTGCAGTCACAGAAACCTGGTTCAAAGCTGCAGAGAGCACCCAAACTTTACCTGGTTTCTCATCCCATCATACATTCATACACCAAACTGTGGGCAGCAAAGCCATAGGAGGTGGATTTTCAGTATATATTAAAGACACACACACCTCAAAGCTGGTCAAACAATATGACACAGAGGAGACACTCCAGGTGTAGTTAACCATTGACAAGACCCCTATTCAAATTATAGCTAGCTACAGGCCCCCAAACTTGACTCAAGATGCCCACTCCACCTATCTGGACCTCTTCGAATTTGTCATGATTCAAACCTTTACCCTGATCCTGGGTGACTTTAACTACCCAACCATAGACGGGAAAACCTACTCATGTCAGAACACAAATGGCCAGAGTTTCCTCAGTTTTATCAGTGCAAGTGCCTTGGAACAGCTAGTCGATACCACCACAAGAGGTGATAATATCTTGGACTTGGTATTAACCAACATGAATAACCACTGCAGCACCCCTATAGTATCATGCTCCTTGGTAGGATCTGATGATAAAGAAGTCACTTTCAAAGTCACCATCTCCCCTGACCCCCTTCTAGCTAGTATCAAACAAAAAACTTCTCCAAAGCTGATTACAGCCTCATGAGGGATGGTATAAAGAACTTCACAATCTCCTCCCCCTCTGTAGGAATTGGCACCAATGTCCAACTCTACACCTAAGTACCATATGAGCATTTATACAGACACATGGAATCAGGATTACCTGACAGGTCAAAATCATTCTCCACAAGGAAGAGTAAATCTGTCTGGTGGACATCTGCAATAAGTAAATTATATAACGAAAGGAAAAAATTGCTGTCCAGGACCAAGAAGGAGCAGGTGCATAATTGGAAGCACTGTCTCCTCAGCCTGAACAAGCAAGTAAGAGCACTTGTGAAATCCTCTAAACCCATCTTTGAGTCCAAATTGGCCACATCTACTAGAAACAATCATAAGGCCTTCTTCACTTATATCCCCCCTCTCAAAGGAAGCACCCAGATCTGTTCAGAACTGTGGACAAGGACACCACATACACAAATGCTGTCGATATAGCCAACCTACTGGCTGACAGATTCAGCAAAAACTTCACCCTTCTGTCCCCCATCAGTAAATCAGGACATCCCCAGTACCTGCCCCCCCTCCCCTTATCTCTAGGGAACAGGTCATCACTGGCCTCTCAAAGGCAAAAAATACAGCCTCCATGGAACTTGATATCATCCCAGGCTGCATCCTACATGAACTCAGGCATGAACTTGCAGCACCATTAGGCACCCTATTCAACCAAAGCCTGAATACCAGCTTTGTCCCAGCCAAGCAGTTGACAGTCACTGTCATCCCTTTACACAAAGGTGGAGAGTCCACCGATCTGGGAAATTATAGACCCATCAGCCTAACCAGCCTGATCTGCAAGGCCATGGAATGGATTATCATGGACGTCATTAAGAGGGAAATTGGCAACCTACAAACACTCAACCCCACACAGTTTGGCTTTGTCAAGGGGAGGTCATGTCTGTTAAATCTAGTTACGTACTTTGAGACAGTCACCAAAGCCATGGATGAGGGGAAGATGGTGCACACCACCTCCCTTGACCTGGCCAAAGCCTTTGACACTATTCCCCACTCAGGCATAAGAGAAAAACTGTCTCAATTAGGTTTCAATCCATATGTTATCAGATGGGTAGCAAACTGGCTCACTGATAGAACCCACCTAATCAAAATAGGGGAAGCCACCTCAAGCAGTAGACCTGTAACAAGCAGCATACCCTAGGGATCAGTCTTGGGGCCTCTGTTATTTGGGATATTCTTCTCTGAGGTGGAGGCCAAAACCAGTGGGCTATGGCTGATCAGATTTACAGATGACTGCAAGCTGGGTGTGGCCATCAATTCTCCAAGTGATGTGGGCATCCTCCAAGAGGGTCTCACCCAAACAAATGACTGGTGCCAGAAACATGGCTTCAAGCTGAATGCCCAAAAATGCATCATCCTCCCCTTTGGGGAGAATGCCTTCCCCACATATTATCACATCAATAACAACATCCTAAGCATGTAATCAGTTTTGAGGGATTTGAGCACCCAGGTTGATAGCAACCTGATTTTTGACCAACATGTTGCTTCCGTTGTATGGCAAGTTTTCTACATGGCCCACCTCATAAGTAAAGGTATCTCATCCAGGGACAAGGAGGTCATAACATCCCTGTAGTCTTCCCTTATAAGGCCAATTATTAAGTACAATGCCCCCTTCGGCATGTACCTCTCAAAGCACATGCAGCAGCTGGAGAGACCACAGAGGCTCCTCGCCAGGAGAATCCAGGACCTCAAACATATACCCTACACAGATAGGCTGAAAGCCATGTCCATCTACTAAGTTTCATCCGGACTCCTCAGAGGTGACATCTGTCTGGCATACAAAGCAATCTCAGATCCCGCCTTGATGGGGCTGATGCATATCCGCAAGTCAAGCTCCACTGAAGTAACTCGCATGTGCACCCTCAACCTGGTCTGTGACATCAATAGGACTTGTTGGTGGGACAGATTTGTGTCCCAGAGACTCCCCATCTGTGGAATAGACTCCCTCTCCACATCAAGCAGAGTACCTCATTTTCCCTTTTTAACTGCAACCTGGATAACTGGATGGGAAACAAAAAAATACACCCCTGGGATTCCACCTATGTACCTGGTAGACAGGGGCTTTGGGTGCTGACTTCTCTAAACATGGGCTAAACTCTTGGCTAGGCTTATAAGTGCCTCAAGGCCAATAGCCTAGTAACTTCCTATGATCCTATGATCCTATACATATATATATATATATATATATATATATATATATATATATATATATATATAAAGAGAGAGAGATGGATGTCATAGTTACAGGTGATTTTAATTGTGATTTAAGGGATAAAAAGAAAAAAAGATCAGATAAGAAAATAATAAGGGAGATTATGAAATGTGGAAATGTGATATTAGGGAATATAAATACTAATATATAATATCATTACAGAGATTTACTTTTTTAATTTCTAGAAGTATAAAAATTATTTTAGAAGAAGCAGAAGAAATGGGGTTTTCAGATCACATGGCAATATGGCTAAAATTTGAAGAAAATAAAGAACATATAAAAACTGGAAAAGAATTTAAATAATAAATGAAAAAAAGTGTGGAATGAAAAAGGAAAAGGCAATGTACATAAATTATGAAAAGATCATATAACTATGAGAACTTTTCATATAATAATTGGACAGAATGGTGCTTGGTGTTGAAAGAGAAATATAAAATAATGTAGAATGGGAATGTGGATTAAGACAACAAGGAAAACAAAACTATAGGGAAATGCAGACTGAGGCATTAGAAAATTTGGAAAGAAAAGAGAATGTTGATTATAGAAAGGAGGAAGAGATATATAAAAGAAACCAAGAAAAAAATAAAAGGACTGTTATATAAACAAAGATGTTTATTGCAAGGGGTAAGGAAAGAAGCGTCTTCTTATTCAAGTAAAATGTTAGAAGATAGTGCTATAATGAGGGAAATGAAAAATAAAAAAGAAAAGTTGAAAACAAAGTAGCATTATGGAAATTGTAATACAGTATATATTAAAGAGATGGTAGGGAAAATTGAGATAAAAAGTGAAAATAAATGGAACATTAAGTAATTTATGAAAGAAAGAAATAAGACATGGATAAACAGATTACCTTAACTGAATTAGATATGGTGATGAAGAAAGTAAATCTTAATTCTGCAGCAGTTTTAGATACATACTTTATTTAATATATAAGAATATGGAACATTAGCAAAAAGAATCTTGATATATATATATATATATATATATATATATATATATATATATATATATATATATATAGAGCTCTATGTCATAAGAATGAAAGATCAAACTCTCGAAAAAAACTCGAAATCGCTATTGTGGGGGGGTGCGCCCCCAACACCCCCACTAAATATATATTCCAACTCCGAGGAAAAAATAACAAAATCTAGTTTTTAAATATTCGCTCATGTGAGCGTTTGAGAGTTTGATCTTTCTTTCTTATAACATAGACCCTATATATATATAAATATATATATATATATATATATATATATATATATATATATATGTACATATATATATATATATATATATATATATATATATATATATATATAGATAGCTAAAACATGGTATTTATTATGCGTAAATATGTAGTGGTATTATGAGGAAGAAAGGAGAGAAAGATGAAATGAATAATTGGAAATCAGTTGTATTAAATAACACAGATTATAAGATATTTAGGAAAATAATACAAATAAGAAAGAGAATAAGATGCATAAGGTATTAGAGGATAGAATTTATGGAGTTAAAGGAAAATGATGTCAGGAAGTATTAATGACTGTTTGATAAATGATAGATGATTTAAAAAAATAATGAAGCAAAATTATTTGTAGGAGATGTAGTTAAAGTCTTTGATACAATAGATCATGATATATTATGGAAAATAATGGAAAGATATAGTTTTACTAAACAGATAAAAATGAATCATTGTATAGAAATAGTAAAATAAGAGTTTTGATAAATGGCTAGTTAAGTGAAGAGATAGAGATGAATAAAGGTTTAAAACAAGGATCCCATTTAATATTATTTTATTTGCAATAGTCATGAATTGGCTAGTAAAGAAAACAAATGCAAACATGAAAAAAGTGCAATATATAGAGAGTAATGGTACTGAATATTCAATTAATATATTTTAGATGGATGACATTATTCTTATGACTAAGGAAAGTAAAATGATTGAAAAAGTGAATTTAAGTGCAAATGATAGCTTACAAGAAATAGGGGTATAATTAAACAGAGATAAAGTAAGGGATTTGTACCAAAAGAGAAGTTGAAAGGAATTCAATTTGGAATGAAGGACATATCAGTATTCGGAATAATATTTGGTACATCGAGTGTTGTTAGGAGCAATAGATGAAAATTTTACAGGCACCAAGAAAAATTAGCATTATATGGAGTAGATTTAGATTATCTTACAGAAAAAATAACATTTGATTAACTATATGTGGATGAGAAAAATAGCATTTGTGGTTAGTGGATATATGATGCCAAAAGATGTGGAAAAGGGTCTACTTTAGATAAACGAAAACGCAATCTGTTGAACACTCATATGAGCAAATAATCATAACATCGGAAGTGGTATTTTGGGATTGCAGTGCAATGAAGAATGGGATATTTGCCCTTTCCTCAGTTAGTGCGACCTCAGAGTAGGAATATATATTTAGCGGGGGTGTGGGGGCTGCGCCCCCCACAATACAACTTTCGATGTTATGATTATTCCCTCATCTGAGCATTCGACAGATTGTGTTTTCATTTATCTGACATAGACTCATGGAAAAACAATGCATTGGAGTGACATTTAGATTTATATGGGGATCTAGATTGAATACAATAAAAAGAAGAGTATTATATATAGATAAAGAAGATGGGGTTGGGTTTATTGAATCCTGTAAGATATGGGACATCGATGAATTTATACAAGGTGTTAAAATGGAAAAGAAAATAGTTTGGTAACACTCCTTTATTTAAGATAAAATATGATAGAGAATCAAATCTTATGAAACTGAATAAGAGGGAAAGAGAATGGAGAAATGAAGAAATAAAAATGCATCAAGAAAAAAATATGGAAGTTAATTATAGAAAACATATAAGAAAATAGGAAATTGTGGTACAGAGACATAACTGAAAATTCCTGTGCAAATTCATGGTGGCAAAGAAAAAAAAATAAAAGCTATAAAATAATGAAATATATGGTGCATGAAGAAAGTGAAATTCCAAGATTTGTTATGGAGATTATAAATCAATAGATTGGTGATAAAAGGAAATATAAGTTATAAAAAGGTAAATGGAAGGATATGTCTGTGGTGAATTAGAAACTGCAGAACATGTTTTTATGACATGTAAAAGAGTAAAAAATGGGAAAAATAATATAAAAACATATTCTGAATTAAATGCAGGATTATAAACAGTCATATATGGATATAGCTGAATATGGGTTTTATAAGAATAATAGCAAAGACTATGTTAAAAATGTAGATAAGAAAGTGTTTTGTATTGTATGAACAAATTGGAATGAAAGATTGAATGAGATTATGTTTAACAGAAATTAGCATATACCAAAGATAATATGGAAAAGTAAGTGGTGGTTGTGGAAAAAGGAGTTTGGGTCTATCTATATGTGTGAAATAAAAAAGCTGAAAATGATGAAGGAATCTAAACCTGATGTAAATTTATGTAAATATGTAGATATTTATAAATAATTGCATATAAAAGAGGACTCCTACTTTGTTCAATATATGTCATGGGGTCTTTTACATTCACCTGAAATATCACCAATTCAAGCAGATGGGGTCTTGGTTTAACATCTCATTTAAAGGATGACACACTCCAGACTGCACCCCCCTCCCATGCTGCATTACAATGTGAACTATTGATCTCTCTGGTGTGGTAATAGAACTCACCAAAGGTATATGTGCAACCTGTTGCTCCACTTACACTGGTTACAGTGTATGTAATACATATATATAATTTTTACGTCAATATGCAGCTTAATTTGTTTAAGAAAAAAAATCTTTATTAATTGATAACAATCTTGAAACATACAGCTCACAACACTTATCATTATCCGGTAGTGTTTGTTACAAAATCCGTTTTAGTAGTAATAACAACAACCTTTGCAGATATCACACAAAAGACTCATCACATCATTTATGGTTTATGTTTGCCGTGGTACTGCAGTACTGAACTGTTTTATACTTAACAGGTGATACAGGCCCGCCTAATAATCTTATTTCAAATTGCACACATATTCATGATTCGTTCAGCCCATACAGTGTTGAAACTACCCACACATGACTTAGAAGCAGGTATGGATGTGGCCAGGGATCTGTTAACAAATGTATGCCCCTCACTTATTTATATCCTATCTATCCTAACTCCATTTGACATTCTATCCCTTTAGTTAAGTACAATGCTTACAACCTGATATCGCCAATCATTTCTAATTGCTTAATGTATTATTACCTTTAACATACTCATGTTCAAGTACCCAGTAAAAGAAATCTCTTCCCCATCAGTATAAATAATATCCTGATAACTGGATCATTCACAGCTAAATACTGGCACTCCTCATCTCAGTCAGCTCTGAGGTAGCACCTATCTGGTCTGTGGCACTGACAACTCAAAATAATTCATACTTTGTATTTCTTATTTGCTCCATCCTTATCATTTCTTACCTGTGTACAAATCATACCTCAAAATCTTCTATACCTTCCTGTTGTTGTGACACCATGCACTCATAGGGACTGTAGTACTACCCAACATCACTTTTCCCATTTTACTAGTGATTCACTCGACCTTCATTTTCACGCAGGGTCCAGTAGAACTCATATCATTTAACTGAAATGTTATGTCACTCACAAAAGTAGCACCCACTAAAGAAAAATAAAAAAATCCATCACACTCACCATCACTCAAAATCATCACTAAAATAATCATCCAGTTCTGTCCTTTGTCATAACCAGACAACACATACTCACCATTCCTCACAAAGTTACTCAACCAACCTATCAGAATAATCAACAGGCAGTCATGATTCTACCTCTTTAGGGCCTCAATTACTCTACCCTTTATTGTAGACATCACCAACCATTCTCCTTCATTAATAGCCCTGGATCTGACTGTCTGCAGGGTGCATATTATTCTCAAATCACAGTCATATCATGAATTCAGTTTCTCTGCAGCATCAGTTGTAGTTTATGTGCAAATATATTTACAGTGCAAGAAAAAATGGGAGATAGAAAAGACCGACCACGCTAGGAAGGCCTATTTGTTGAATAACAAAGAAGCTAAAGAAGAAGTTGCAATATCAAATAATAGGACATCGGAGGCTCTCTACCAGCTTCTGGAAAGTGACTCAGTAGGTGCAACAAAGAAACTATATCAGGTCGCAAGGCAAAGACAGAAAGGCAAAGACGATACTCAGACACCCTTCATAAGGGATGCCAGCAACAACCTGCTCACCAGTCCACAGGACATCAAAGGCAGATAGGAGTATTTCCAGCAGCAGCTTCTGAATAAAGAAAACCCCCACAGAAGCTGTACTGCCCCAGAAACAGCCTACAATCACAGAAAAAGAGGAAACCACCTTAGAAAAAGTAAGAATAGCATTAAGGAAAATGAAGTCACCGAAAGCAGCAGGCTCAGATGAGGTCACAGCAGATATGATAAAGATGCTGGGTGAGATAGGAGAGATATGGCTCCTAAGGGTACCCATAGCATTGTGGAGAGAAAGGTGTATCCCAGATGACTGGAGAATAAGCATACTCATGCCACTGTACAACAACAAAGGGTACATCCACAACTGAGGGCAGTACAGAGGCATCAAACTCCTATCACATTGCATGAAAGTTCTGGTTAGGGTGATTGCTAAATGGATACACAGGTAGTATAATGTAAGATGAGCATTTTATATTCAGATCAGGATGCAGCACAACTGACCCAATGTTTTCAGTGGGACAGATAGTTGAGAATAAGCTAGAGATGGGGAAAGAGTCCAGCTGGGCATTCCTAGACTTGGAGAAATCATATGACAAAGTCCCAAGAAAGCTGATCTAGGCAGTACTGTGGTGGTTTGAATTCCCAGAAACATCGGTAGAATTAGTGCAGGCTATGTACAAGGACCCAATGACTCAGGTAAGAACAGTGTTCGGCGTCACATAGGGGTTTCCAGTGGGAGTGCGTGTAGGGTCTATATTATATCCTCGAATGCTTAAAAAAGTGAACGCTTATTGATCAAACTTATTTTCGCAAAACTGCAAAATATCAAAGCAGCAGAAACTCAAATTTTTTCCTAGGGAAAGAATTTGGTTGTCCGTTTCTGTTGCTTCGGTATTTTCAGTGTTATGGTGGAAAGTTACCGGTCGGATTCAGGTAGGTGTGCGATTGTGTGGATGTGAGTGTTAGGGTGATTTAGGTGAGTTAGGGTTAGGGCTCAGGTTAGGTGTGTGTGCGATTGAGTGGACATGAGGGTTAGGGCGGATTTAAGTGAGTTAGGGTTAGGGAGCGAGTGAGGTGAGTGTGCGATAGTGACGGACCTTAGGGTTAGGGTTTGGGTTAAGGTAAGTGGGTAGTTAGTGGTGTGTGCATAGTTTAGTGTAGGGTTAGGTATCAGATTTTAGGAGTATGTGTGTGGATTTCTGTTTGTTTGGTGTGCTTGTGTTGTGTGTATGTGTTTTGGATCAGCGATTTTTTTTCCCTGGGAAACAAAATCGCTGATCTGACCGTTTGAGATTGTAAGCTTTCGCTTAAATTAGGTCAATCAATCAGCGTTCGCTTTTTTAAGCGTTCAATGATATTATATAGACCCTGCGTGTACACCAGGGTTCAGCTCTGAGCCCACTGCTGTTCATACTGTTGATGGACTACACTAGCAAACAGGTTGGAGGGGACAGATCAACAAAGTTACTGTATGTAGGCAATTTGCCATTCCAGGCAGACTCTGAGCAAGAACTTCAGCAAAGGATAGGGGAATGGAATGCAAAACTGAAGGCACGTGGGATGAAACTAAGCACAGATAAGACAGTGGTAATGGCAGGAAATTTCAGAAATCAGAAGAAGCTGAGAACTGAGAAAGAAGGGAAGACAGTGGAACATGTAAATAGCTTCAAGTATTTGGGAGGGATTGCTGAGGATAAGGGAGATCTGAATGAAGAGGTCAAAGCTAGAATCAGGGGGGCTGCAGCCAACTGGCAAAGAGTCTCAGGTGAAGCTGAAAAGTAAGGTGTATAAGACAGTGGTGCAACCAGTACTACTGTATGGTACAGAAACCTGAGCAGTACAGGCAGAACAGATGAAGAAACTAAAAGTGATGGAAATGAGGTGCTTGAGAAGGGTGGTAGGATGCCCACTGTGGGACAGGTGAAGAAATGAAGACATAAGAGCAGAAGCCAAAGTAGCCCCACTTTCAGAAAAGATCAAAGAGAACAGATTACGATGGTTTGGACATGTGTAGAAAAGCAGAAAACAATCTGGGGAGGAAGATTTGGGACAGACAGGAAGAAAGTAAGAGGAAACAAGGATGTCCAGCAAAGAGGTGGATGGATTGTGTGAAAGAAGCTCTGCGACAGTCAGGTATGAGTGTTGAATAAGGCAGGAATGTGGTACTGAATCAAGAGAGATTGCAAGAGTTAACACAATACTCCAGCCCCATGTAGAAAATGGAAAAAGGAGGCTGATGATGATGATGATGATGATAAAGAACATACAAGATTACTTGAAACATAACATATTGTGGGCACTGCAACATAGCATACCTTCCCTAATTTCCTAAATAAATCTACAACCCCCTTCAGACCATTCACAAACACTCACCACTCAATGAACTAATACAGCTTAATTATTATAATATCATTGACCATGTGCTGGGATATTATATAACTGAGGCTCCCTAAGGAGCCTCCCACTAATAAGTGCAACAGTTATAAATAATGTCATACTAATCCAGAATAATTGTATTACTTTAAACTTTATTTATCTTTACATTTGCATATATATATAAATATAGGGTCTATATTGAATTAGCGAACGCTTAGAAAAGGGAACACTATAATTCATCGACCCCTTTTAAGCAAAAGCTTACAATCTTGAACACCTGGAACAGCGATTTTTTTCACAGGGCAAAAAATTGCTGGGCCAGATTCTGGACTTCACCATTTTCTCCACTGTGGTGTGTTCTTGGAGTTGGTATATTTAAGTAGGGGGTTGGGGGCACAGCCCCCCCACATCAGGGTGTGTGGGAGGGAAAGCCCCCCACATTATATAATGTTTTAAGTTTTTTTTTTTTTTTTTTTTTTTTTGTGGGACAGCAATATTTTTCCCTGGGAAAAAAATCGCTCTTCCAGGTGTTCGAGATTTTAAACTTTCGCTTAAAAGGGGTCGATGAATTAGCGTTCGCTTTTCTAAGCGTTCGCTAATTTAATATAGACCCTAAATATATATATATATATATATATATATATATATATATATATATATATATATATATATATATATATATATATTAGCATTAATACTGATATATACCACATTTTAGCCCTCTTTTCTTACATACAAGCCTTGTAGTTCATAGGTTCATAGGTAGGTACTAGGCTATTGGCCCAAGAGTCTACGTAAGCCTAGCCAACAAGGTTCCCTGGCTTACACCACCAAAGAAAGTTATTTTCCTGTGCCCCTGTTGAGCAGAGCCACAGAAGTGATCCCCGTGGTGTATTTCCTATTTCCCATCCACTCATCAAGATTTTTCTTGAAGAGTGCTAATGAGGAACTTTGCTTGACATAGATGGGTAGCTTGTTCCAGAGTATAGGAAGTCTCTGGGACAGGAATCAATCCCGCCAGCATGTCCTGTTTATTGTGGTGACAAGGTTTAGGTCCCTAGAGCGTATAGCTTGGAGGGATTTCTTTAGGTGCAGAATGTCCAACAGCTCTGGGTTTGACATAGTTTTATATGTTAGGCAGAGATCACCTCGGAGTAGGCAATATGCTACGGAGCAAAGCTGGAGTTTTTTGAGATGGTCAGTGTAGGGAATCTGTTTGAGGCCAGTAATCCTCTTTGTGAGGTACTTCTGTGGCCTTTCCTGCTGCTGCAGATGTCTTATGAGGTACATTCCAAAAGGGGCATTGTACTCTATAATGGGTCTAATGAGTGACGAGTAGAGGGGAACAGTGACCTCTTTTTTCCTGGATGAGAACCCTTTGTGATGAGGTGCACCACGTAGAAAGATTTCCTGACTACTGTGGTGATGTGATTATCAAAGGAGAGACTACTGTCCACCCGGGTCCCAAAGTCTCTTATCATATATTCGGCATTAAGTAGATTGCCATTTATGTAGTAGTTCATGGGTACAGAGTTTTTATCAAATGGGATGACAATGCATTTTTTAGCATTGAGCTTGAGGCCATGGCTCTGACACCAAGCATCTCTGTCAGTGAGGCCCTTCTGTAGGATGTCCACATCATCTGGGGATTCAACTATGGCTCCTAGTTTGCAGTCATCTGCGAACTTCATTAGCCAAAGGCCTTCTGTGTTAGCCTGTACTTCAGAGAAGTAGATACCAAACAGGAGAGGTCCCAGGACTGTACCCTGTGGTACTCCACTTGTCACTGGTATGAAGTCAGATTTGGAGTCTGCAGCTTTTACATTGTGGGTTCTGTCAGTGAGCCAGTTGGCAACCCATCTTGTGATGTAAGGATTTATACCTAGTTTAGTGAGTTTATCTATAACTGCAGAATGAGGGATGGTGTTGAAAGCCTTGGCAAGGTCAAGATAGGCTGTGTGAACCACCTTACCCTCGTCTTTGGTGACTGCCTCAAAGAAGTCGATCAGGTTCAGGAGACATGATCTGCCTTTTACAAAACCTGAAATGTGTGGGGTCCAGAGTTTTGAGGTTACCAATGTCTTTGTTTATGAGTTCCATGATGATACGTTCTATGGCCTTACAGACCAGTCTCATCAGGCTAATAGGGCAATAGTTACCGGGATCCGTGATGGCTCCCCCTTTGTGGAGTGGGATAACTGTTGCTGTGTGCCATTCAGTGGGCACAAAGCCTGATGTGAGGCTATGATTGAACATGGTGCTTAGGTGGGGAGCCAGTTCATTCTGAAGTTCGTGAAAAATGCAGCCTGGGATGTTGTCCGGTCCCATGGATGCTGTGTTTTTTGGCTTAAGAGAGTGCAGCTTTTACCTGCGTAGTTATGATTACTGGGACTCTGCATTCTTCCTGTATAGATATGGGCCCTTTAGGGGGTGAGATGGGGATAAAGTTAGCACTGAACCTATCTGCCAGGATGTTGGCAATATCAGTTGGTTCTGTAATTTTTGTGCCATTGTGCTGTAACTCAGAGCAGATCTGGGTGTTGCCATTGAGATTCCTGACATAGCTATACAATGCTTTGTGGTTGTCCTTAGAATCAGTGGAGATTTTGTTTTTGTAGCTTGCTTTGGAGGATCTTATAAGGGATCTTAGCTTCTTACTGAGGCTGACCAGGGGAGCTCCTCCACTCATGGGATTTTACTCTCTTTTGCAACAGTTTCTTCCTTCTCTTGTAGAGTTTATTTATGTCAGGGGACCACCAGATTGGCTTCCTTTTTTGGAGGATAGCATCTTGGTTCTGTTTGGGATCCGTGCACTTGTGTAAGTGCTTATAGAGTGCATTTGCATAGGCTTCAGCAGTCGTAACTTTATTGTCCATCTGCATGGCTGTCATGAAGTTCACCACTTCTGTCTTAAGAAGCATGACTTTGGCTTTGGAGAAATTTTTTACCATGGTTTCCTTAATGGAGGTGGAGTAGGGGTGGGATGTGGATATCTAGGGTGAGGGTCTATATTAGATATTCGAACACTTAAAAGTTCGAATCACTAAAGAATGAACTTTAGTGATCAAATGCTTAAAGGTCTGAATATCTATAAAAAGAATATATAAAAAAAGAAAAAGAAAAAGTAAAGGGTTTAAGCAGGGGGGCAAGCCCCCAATGCACCCCCACACCTCCCGCTACTTAAATATACCAACTTCAAGATCGCACTTCAGTGTGCTACAGTGTGGAAGTGGAAAAATTCCCATTTCCTACACTGTAGCACGATGTTGGAGTCGGTATATTAAAGTAGCGGTGGTGTGGGGGGTGCAGGGGTGTTTGCCTTCCTGCTTACACTCTTTAGTTTTTCATTTTTGTATTTTTTTTAATTTTTATGTATATTCTAACATTTAAGCGTTCGATCACTAAAGTTCGTTCTGTAGTGATTCGAACTTTTAAGTATTTGAATATCTAATATAGACCCTAGGGTGATTAGTTTATGGTCAGATCTAACCAACAAGGAGTTGACTTCAGGTATGGAACACCAGTTAACCATGTTGGTAATGACTAGGTCTAGGATATTGTTGCCCCTGGTGGGGGTGTGGATAAGTTGATCCAGGGCATTGGAATTTATGAATTCTAGAAAGCATTGAGTGAAGGAGTTGGTACATGAGTAGTTTTCCCAGTTAATGGTGGGGTAGTTGAAATCACCCATTATTAAGGTGTTTGGTTGAACCCTAATATTTTCCAGTGTATCAAGAAAAGAGGAGCGGGGATCCTGGGGCATGGTGGGAGATCTGTAGCAAGCTAAAATTTGGATTGCAGTTAGTCTGCGATGCTTCATCGTAAAATAACATCACAACAAGCCATCCTGATTAGCTATATGAAACCAGATAGCATTATTTAGACTTCAAATGACCACTTTATTTGGCCCATTCACTCTGCTAGACTATCTAGCTTACCCCTGCTATCCCCCCATAATGAGCTAATCAATTTCCTGCCTCTGTGGCCCATTCATTTTTCAAGGTGAGAGTCAGATTGGCTACCACTTCCTTGCACGCCAGGAAGAATCTTAGGGAAGCATGCACAAAATCTCAAGGTGCATTGTCCATACCTCTATATATGAGCCTAAAACCCTGCCTCTTATACAAGACTCCTGTACGTGACCCCAGTCAACACCAGTGGTTCTATCACAGATAGTGTGTCTAGGCAGGTGCATCAATCCGTTCCACCCGAGACATGACAGACTGTGTCGTTTCAGTCTTATCCTCTCCCCATGCCAGCTCCACCTGGTACCTGAGATAGTAATTGAACTCAGGTGCCCTGGGTCAAAGTCAGTGCTTTATTCCTTTAGACTAATGGATAAGGATGGCTGACTGGTTATTTTAATTAACCAGCATTTCAATTTAGGTACATAGTCCCTGGTAATTTTACATTCAGTAGTTAAAGTTATACTAGACTAACATATGAAATTGAATACAAACATGGCAGATTTAGGTATTGTATCATGCATTTATTACACCATTTAAAAGTTGGGAGTAAAGGTTAATGTCTCCAAAACATAGTTATTTCCTGGCAGTTCAGCAGATAATTCCTTATGCACTACCATTATCTCTCTTCCTTTTCAATGGTCTAAATCTTTTCTGCATGCTGTGTGTCATAAGTAGGAGTTGTGGTAGGTGTGTTGATAACCTGCTTTGTATTGCTATCTATTGTGCAAGAGAGCTGTGATTGCAGATTCATAATGTCGGTTCATCTCTCACAAATGGTACAAGAATAATTTAGATGTAGGGGGCTGTCAGCGTACATGAGGCAGTTGCTGTACTGCCTCAGTAGACATATGTCAACCAGACTAGTAGGAGAAATGTAGGGGAACTGATAGTTCATGATCCTAGGATTGGTCTGGCTATAACAGTTCAAGTGGGAATACAGCTAGGGCAGATGTTAGTAGGTTTAGGTGCAGAGAACTCTGGTTTATGTAATATTTGTGAGACTAGAGAGCAGATGTCTGTAACCGGCAGTCCCTCAGAGCAGTAGTGCAAGATGCGCAAACAAGCACAAATCAGTTCAAACACAGGCTTTTTGAAGCAGAAAAACAGGAAACAGACAAAGTTCAAATTATCCAGTCAAAACACCCTAAACAGAGCCCTGCAACAGTAACTCTAGCTAGATCAGTCCAAACTGTACCTTTCTCCCATGAAGGCAAAGAGCGGCCTCTCCAGACTCAAGATTAACTGTTTTACAAGCTCCAAAGGTCACAGACAGTACTAGATTCAGCAAAAACCTGAATCTAGTCTATGCTAGTCTTTTTCAAGTGCAGCAAACAAGCAAAATGAACAAAACAAGTAGACGAACAGTAATTACAGTTGTAAGAGGAATTCAATTAGCAGACAATCTAAACAATGCAATTAAATACAATTATACAATTTAAACAAACAGATATGCAGCACTTATTGTTTTAGTTAATCAGAAAGTGCAGAAAATTGTTGAAAATAAGCACTTATCTTTTGCATTCTCAACAGGTACTTGGAGAACAGTAGAGCAAGGGTAGAAGGCCTAACTCTCTGCAGCTTTATCGTGCATGATTTAGTGTAAATGAAAGAAACAGCTAGGAAATGAAGGAAGTGAAACAACTGAAAAGAGATGAAGTACACAGTAGACATTTTTTTGTGTGAACTTTGCAAAGGAAAAACCCTGCTTGCAGAAATAATCTGGTATCATTTGTTGAACTTGTCCACCTCCTCCTCCACAAGAGGATGATGTTGGTGAAACTCAGTAACTGGAAAAAAAAGTTGCAGATACATGCCTTACTACCTTGCTTCCAGTCACGTAAAAAACAGGGAAGGCGCACTTGACCATGAGAAGGCATATGGATTTATAAAAGAAACAAGTGTTTTCATCACAGCAAATACCATGCAAATAAATCTTACATCCCTAATTTTTCTACACTCTTGGACTAAATCGAAGGTCGGCCAGCTTGTCTTTCCTCAAGTTGTCAACCTCCTAGCACTTGATGTACTTCTGCAGTGTAGCAACTGCCTAGTGTTCAGGCAATGAACTACTGCTTACCCCTCCCACAACCTACTCATGACAGATGCAAACATTTAACTAAGATGGAAGCAGAACACTTACAAACACTGTCTATAAGCACCATACATCTTCACAACACTCAACGCAAGTACATAGAAAAACATTATATGCTGAGCTGTTAAAAGTCACTGTCTAAGCCTCCATGGTCAAGCAAGACTAGTTCTCAGTGGAAATTAAACACCACAATGCATATTATCACATCCAGTATACCTTAAAGTCATCAGAAAAAACTTCACCTAAACTCAGCAAGCCTAAACCGTCTACTAATAAAAATATACTGGTGATCATAGAATCCATAGTAAGACACACAGACTGCTCTCACAAGGTTGGACACAAATAGGGTAATAATGAGTTATCTTTCAGGTGCTAAGATGTCCGCAGTTTCAAGGATCCTCAAGATCCTTAAGATGAACACATATGACTTCAATAGGGTGGTGGTCCATGTGGGTGTAAATGAGCTGCCACTCAAACCCCTAAGGGATATGAAGACATTTCTGAGCTCTCTGTGCATGTCACAAATGAAGGAAACACTGTGGTATTAAGCAGGGTCCTTCTTTCTCCAAAAATGATGAAGAGATACAATGGAAACATGACAGATAATAACTGGCTGAATAGGGGGAGGGGTACAGTATGCATCAGCTTAGAATGACCTGTTGCTCAACTCTACTTGCTTGCACCTCACATTCCAGGGATTCCTTATACAGGCTACAGTCTCTGCTGCCCCTATAATGACATTTTTAGGCAGAATCTAGCTAATTGATCTTCCAACCTAAAAAAACACAACAAATCAAGAACCAGAAAATGTCAAGGTAATACTGCTCAGCGCCAGGAGTCTGAGTCTAAATAACAAACTGCCTGATCTTGAGACCTCCCAGCATTTGGTGCACATTCTTGTTTGTGTTATTACTGAAACGTGATACAAAAGTGCTCCCCTCAATACTAGTGTTCTGTACCTACCATGCCTTTAGACTTTATGGGAACTTTGGCAAAGTATCCATATTTGATAAAGACCGTATTACCTAGAGGCAGATTCCTAGAAGTTTAGCTCAGCTGAAATAAAGTCATCTAGCAGATCATAGCATTTTACCCCATCAGGAGCACACTGGGCATCTGGCAGTTCTGGTGAATGCAGAAGGACCGGTGCCAAAATGGGCCAGTGGGCTAGTACTCTTCGAAACTGTCTGTGTAAAATATCTATATTTTTTGTCTCTGGACTGTTTTAAAAACAGTCCAGATTGGGAAGACCGCAGGCATCAATGAAGATGCCCAGACGTCATTGCACTTTCAACTCCAGGAAACAGGATGCTGACCAGACTGTGAAGTCAGCAGCCTGTCACGTAATCACAGTAAGTATTTGACCCAGCTGCTGATTAGTCTTGTTAATCTTACATTCATTTCCCATGCTTCAGTTGTGAGGGAGAGAGTGAGAGCATGGAGACATGAGCAAGGAGCAACCAAAGGAGAGAAACTCAGCGATCTGAATGGATGAGTGTTTAAACTTTAAGGTAAGTTCTCAGCCATTTTTTTTCCTGACAGGCTGAATCAGATAATTTCAGTATTTTTTTCATGGCAGGTTCTACCAGATAACTTTTGTATTTATTAATTTCTTTCCTAACAGGGTTAACCAGATACTTGTTAAATCTTGGTGGAGTTTCCTATATAAATTATCTTTCTGACATCCTGGGCCTGTAGGCCGGTAGGGTCAGCCAGATAATAGATGGTTAGTGCAAATGGGCTAGTGGTTCTGATGGTGCCAAAGTCTAATTCTTGTCCCATTCCATCCCTGACCCCATGAGGACCCCAAAAACATGTGCAGTTATATATTTGTATGAACTTCAAATGTAAAAAACTCCATCATCCTGGGTGACATTAACTACCTATAGATAAACTGGGAGACCTCCTCGAAGGAAGGTTATGACCCAAAAAATTCCTCTATTTCATAATCAAGCATTCCCCAAATAAAGCAGTCAATGAGCTCATTAGATGACAATATATTCTTAACCCAATCCTTACTTTACATGACAGCAATATGTACTATCCTACATGTATACCCTTCCTTGGTCACATCTGACCACAAACTTGTAAGCTTCCCTTCCAAAAACTCCCCAAACCAAAAGATGCAAATATCACAGTAGTCAAAGACTTCAGATTTACAATTGTTGTGCAATTCTATAAAAAAAGTCCTAAAGTTCATGTATAACTGTTACCCTCAAAATATTGACATGGCTAGTAGTTATGCAAATAAATATTACTTTATTCTTTTCACATAGAAAACTGTATTAATCGGATAGTCCCAAAACTACCAAAATTGAAAGGGTAAAGGGCAAACCAGCCTGGTGGTCCACATGCATTAACGAACAATACAATAAAGGAAAAATAAAATCTTAGAATATATAGCAAAACTAAAATTCCCACATATTCTCCAGCCTACTACTCCAGCCCCCCTTACCAAATACGTTTCTACAGTCTCATACTGCACCCCTAGGCAGATTGAATACAGTGTATATATCTACTACAATCTCACTTCTGTTCTGTTGATTGCATATATACTATTCCTATGCTTAACTACTATGTTTTTTGAGAACAATTTTCTGCTAACAACTTGTCAGACTATTTGAACATTGTTAATTCTTAATGCTACTGCTAACCGGTGTTAAATCTTGCTATTTTTACTTTGAATTTTGAATTTATAAATAACAACTGCTCAAATTCTCTGAATTATTGTTAATTCTATAACTATTGTTAACATTGTCAAACTTTTTTTAACTATTGTAATTAAAATAGTCTGTAACGTGGAGCTTTTCTCCCCACGACTCTGCTGAAAAAGGACACCTAGTGTCCAGTTGGACAATGCTGGTAAACAAATGTCAAATAAATAAAAATAAAAATAAAAATATCAGAGTCAATGTCACATGGTTTTCTAAGAAACTGAAAAATACAGTCAGGAAAACAATGTCATCCCATTAATGTAGGCTGGCATTAGAAGCTAAAGATAATTATAAATACATATTTACTTACATCAGGAAACTATGAAATAAAGCCCAGCATTGTTCTGAACTTACATAATGGCACCACCTACTAGGATGCATTGTGTATCCCAAATATATTAGGAAATAAATTCAGTGCAAATTTTACCCCAGACAGATCAATATATAACCCACATAGCTCTAACTCTCAACCCTGATGTCATCACTTAAGAGCACTTGCTGAAAGTATTTTTCAAAATGAAAAATACATCCTGTCTGGGACCTGATAAGATGCCATCCTGACAGCTGAACTGCACTGACCTGCTGAGATTATCCATTGGCCTTGTCCCTGAGGTATGACACACAGCATTTATGATGCCATTTCAAATGGGCAGCTCCACCGTGGACCCCAAAAATTACAGAACCATCATGTGGACAAGCCTTGTCTGTATGGCCATGGAATGGGTTATAACTGGCCTGATAAACTATGATATTAAAAATCTTACAAGACCCCCCCCCCAGTAATTTTGCATTGTTAATGGTAGATCCTGCATAATAAATCTGGTAATTTTTTTTGATAGGCAGGGATCACTGATTAACCAGGCTTGCAGATAGATAGCAAACTGAGTGTCACACTCAAATCACCTTTTGATATGCAGAAGCTACAATATGAACTTACTCATTTTAATAGGTGGTCTTCAAAAATCAGCTAAATCTAAATGGTAAAAAGTGCAATATTGTTGCATTCGGTAAACAATCCCTCCACCCAGTTTGTAGTATTGTAAACATCCCTCTCTAAAATTAAGATTTTGTAAGAGACCTTGGAAAAGGGATGAATAATTATTTCTCCTTTGATCATCATGTTGCAATAGTGGTTAGCAAAGTATTCTATATGACCCAGATAATTGCAAAGAATGCTTTCTCTAAATCCAAATAAGTCCTTATCCCTGTATTCTGCATTAATCAGGCCTATCACTGAACATAATACCCCTCTGGGGTGCATCTTACTAGATAAATCAAGGGGTTGAGGAGACCCCCAAAGGTTCCTGACAAAATTATCACAGGCTTAAAGACCTGAGTTACAAAGAGAGTTTACAAGCGTTGTTCATGTATTTCATTTCCATTAGACTCCTTAGTCAGATCTGTGCCATGTCATGCCTTCAATGCCATCTGGGATCTGGCAGTCCAGAACATCTTATACCTCAGCAAATCAAACAGCCTAGGGAACACTAGATCCAGAGATCTGAACCTGCTTTAGCAATTAAACAAATCAAGGTAGAGAGAGACACATTTGTCAAGCAAATGATTACCCGTCCACTGGAACATAGTTCCACTCCAGGTCAAGCAATGTGACACACTAACTTCTTTTAAAAAGTAATTAAACAACATAAATTCACCCCCAGCATGACTGCCAAATTGTAATGAAAAAAACAGGTGAGATGTAGGTGTGGTTACTGGCAAATCATAAATGCTCACATGGCCCAGCTGTATTGTATTTTGTATGATTCGATGATTCTGGCAGCTTTGTGTATCTATTCATTGATCACACACACTCACTGACTTCTCAGGATCCATTTTTCACTGCTAAACTAAAATGATATTATAGTATTGCTAGGACAGAGTTCTGTTGTCAACTTTTTTTTACTATATGACAACTTTGATTGTATTACTTGGTGTAAATGTTTTATGTTGCAAAAATGCTAATATAGTTATGTCGAATAATATTGCAAACTGTAAATAACGTGCAGTCTGCATCTCAGGGGCTTGTTTTTTGCATCATTCCTTCATATATTGTGCATTTCACAGCTACCTGGCACATATGACTATAAGTTTTGTTCATTTAAAGTAAATCACTGGTATCTGTACATTTTCAAAATAAGAATGACCAAACGCTATCTGTTACACTGTTACTGGATTGACTGAAAATGTGTTGCACCTTTAGTTACATAACATTTCTCTTCACAAACTTAAGTTGTTACTTCAATGAGCTCTTTAGTCAGGAAAAGATAATACAACTGTAAAAAATCATTCTGTAGACATGAAGGAATATATTCAGAAATGTTAAGGAGCAGGTGTCTGGAAGAGCAAACTTCAAACTACATTGGTCAAATGCACGCATTTTACTAACAGTCGCAGTAATTACAGGGCATGGAAAGAGTTTGGTTCATTTAAGGTAAATGGCACACCGTTAAATACAGAGCTGCCATATTATAATTTTAGCCTAAGTATGTCAAGTAGTGGTAATGAGTTGTTTCTCGACAGTCATTCACAGTATTTCTGTTTACTGTTACTCTACATTTTACTGGTTACTAATCTGAGCACAGGCACTGTATTTCAAAGTCACTGCAATTTAACAGAGATTAATTTTATTTTTAATGTCCTTTCCTTAAGTTTCCTGCTAATTGTTTGCATTGCATTGGTGACTTTCTGCATTATAAACCTCCTAGTGTAGGGTTAGTTGGAAGCTGTCTCTACAGGGATACTCAGGAAGACTATACATAGTTTGTAGCACACATTCTTTAGAAAATTCCAGAAAACTCCTTGCTTGGTTGTTTAGAAGAGAGCTAGAAGTAGAACCTTAGTTATTGTATTAATGCCTGTCTGTTTTTCTCTCTCTATATTTCTTTTTTCTTTCTTTTAAGCAAACACTACAGCTGTTATTTATTTGGAAAAAAATACCAAGATCTAGTTGCCTTGGCGCATATATTTATTTGTAAATTTTGTGTTCCTACCCCACTTGACACCAAGTGTCTTTCTTTGTCATCCTGTTTCCTATTTGTTCCCTTTCATGATGAGAACCCACTCATTCCCCTTGGACATGTGACTCTCCTTTTAAATCCTTATTTAACAGAAGAAGTTTGACTACTCCAAATACAGGGGTGCTTCAAACTAATAAACAGAAGAGTTAGAGAGAGTTGTAATTTATTTACTGTTAATCAACTCTGCTGAGCTACACTGTCAGGGGTACCCACATTTGCTTGCATACTTACTAACTGACATAAACTGGTCTGCAGCAGGTAATAAAAAACAAAATGCATTACAGAGAAATATGAAGCAGTATGTTGTAATGAAAAAAAAAAAGTTTGTCTTTCAAAGCAGAAAAAAAAATTGATAGTTGTGTGGCCTAAGGAGAGGAAGGCCTGACTCAGCACAGGTGACCGGAAATCGATAAGCAGCCAGGGCAGTGGAGGAGCCCACAAGGTATGGGCGAAGAATAAGGGGATAATACCAGCCCACATCTTTCATAATGGGATAATGTAAAACCATGCTGAAAGTGTACCTAACTTGCAGTTTTGGTGGAAGCAGGGAGACAAATAACAAAATGTTAACTAGATTTAGGGTGGGCACGACTGTATAGGCAAACATCATTACTGAAGCTAATTCATCTTCCAACAATAACTGTACGTTCATACAACTACATTATTCAACATGCCAGCTGGATCACCGATCAGCCTCAGCAAAGCAACAGTGATGATGTTGTGGTCTCCCTCCCACTGCCCTCTAGCCATACTGATCTTGCTTAGTGATCTGTCATTTTAGGGAGGGATTTACCATTAGCCTAAATTTGGGGGTATTTGTGAGAGCAGCAAACACTGAAGTGGGAGGGAGTACAATTTGGCAGATTAATCAGTACCATGGGAAATCCTAATATAAAGTTACCTTGCCATGCAAAACAAAGTCTGGTAATATATGTAGTACAAACCTCAGAAAAAACAAAAAAATCAACAAAATGAACAAAGAAAAACACTCCAAACCACAGAAATATTATCGTAAGCTCTTTCGTTTACTCAGAATAGGCAAACTTCATCAGACAATTCTCTTACAATAATAAAACCCTTAAATAGAAGAACTTAATTGACATCACCATAGCAAATAAAACAGACAAAACTTTTAAAAGGGCAATGCACCAAAAGGAAATATATAATACTAACTATAAACCCTAAACAGAACCAATTTCAAACCATTATAAATATATACAATCTAAATATAAACTCATATATAAATGCATAAATACATATGTAAATACAACCATAAATAAAATAGCATTATCTCATTAATGCTTTCATTTTTAAAATGCTTCCAATAGAAACGGAATCATTCAAACCAGGGAAAGCCAGGGCATTTAATTTTAGTTGCCACATTAATTCCTTTTCATCCAATCTTAATGAAAAAGGCCCACCCCTTACATTTTCATAAACCTTATCAATAACAGTAAATTCAAACCTATGGTCAGGATGAGTACTAATGTGTTTAGCCAGAGCATTATTTAAATTTAATTTTTCAATGGCATACAGGTGTTCATAAATTCTATTCTTAAAGGGTCTCTCAGTTTTGCCAACATAAAAGGCATTACATAAAATACAGGTACTGAGATAAACCACCCCTTTTGAATAACAGTTGAATTTACTCGTTATATTATATTTCCTGCCTGAAATGCTAAAGGAATTTCTAACATTAATATGTTTGCACCACTTACAGGCTATATATTTGAACATACCATTATGAGGTAGATATAAATTTGAAGCCTGATTCTCCAAAAGGCATTTAATATTTCTGCCTCTCCTAAAAACCACTTTAGGGTAATCACCAACACATTTTTGAATAGTATGATCCTCGGTTAGGAAATACCAATTCTTAAAGAGAATAGATTTTACTGTCAAAGCATCCAAAGAAAATGTTGTAATGAAGCACAATTTCTCATTGGTCATATTTAAAGGGATAACCTCATTTAATGTGGCTATAAAACTAGAGGTCACCTCTCCATGGTTGTGTGATGTATACTCCCCAAGGTCTATACTTGAATCATCAGAACCCATTTCAAGAGCAAAAGAACCACCCATTGCCATATTATTCAAAAGTGGAGTAAACCAACCATTCAACCTTTTCCGGTAGACCTCTTCTATTAATTCATCCAACCACACACTAGGGTAGCCATGTTTAATGAACGTCTTCCTTAGAGATTCACATTCCTCCAAAAAATCAGACTCCAGGGGAAACCATTCTAGCCACCCGAACAAGTTGCCCCTTTACCACCGCCCTTTTCTGGAATTGGGGGTGGCAACTAGTATTCATAGGTTCATAGGTTCATAGGTTGATACTAGGCTATCTTCCCTAGGGCATTTACAAGCCTAGCTAGAGTGTGTTTGGCTTTCACCACCCTTCTTAGATTAGTTGACTGTGCTTCTGTATAGTAGGTCACAGAAGATAGCCCATTTAAGGTTAGTTTACCATGCCTGTGTCTAGCAGTGACACAGAAGAGATTCCAGGGGTAAATTTACAATCTCCCATACAAACATCAAGATTCTTCTTGAAGAGGGTCATTGAGGGGCTCTGTCTGACATGGATTGGGATTTTCTTCCAGGGTGAGGGGAGCCTCTGGGATATCCATCTGTCCCTCCAGCATGTTCTATTTATTTCTGTGCTGAGGTTTAAGTCACTGGAGCATGTAGTTCTGATGGATTTGGATTTCTTGAGGTGGAGCATGTCCATTAATTCTGGGTTGGACGTGGCTTTATACATCAGGCACAGATTGCCTCTGAGTAGGCAGTAAGCAACTGAGTAGAGCTGGAGTTTCTTTAGCCTAACTGCGTAGGACATCTGTTTGTGTCCCTTGATCCTCTTGGTGAGGTACTTTTGGGGTCTTTCTAGTTGTAGCAGGTGTCAGGTAAGGTACATCCCAAATGGGGCATTGTATTCAATTATGGGCCTGATGAATGATGAGTAGAGGGGCACAATGACCTCTCTTGATCTAGATGTGAACCCCTTCGTGATAAGGTGGGCTATATAGAATGTCTTTCTAACCACTTTGGCAATATGATTGTCAAAGTAGAGGTTGCAATCTACTTGGGTAAATCTACTTGGGTCCCCAAATCCATAATTACTTCTTCCGTACTTAATGGATTACCAATGTGGTAATTTGTGGGCACTTTGTTTTTCCCAAAGGGGATGACTATGCACTTTTTGGCATTTAGCTTTAGGCCATGGCTCTGGCACCAGTTATCCGTCTCTGTGAGACCTTTTTGGAGGATGCTTGTGTCAGCCGGTGAACCGATTATGGCCCCCAGTTTGCAGTCATCTGCAAACTTTGTCAGCCATAGTCCTCCTGTGTTAGCCTGTACCTCAGAGAAATATATACCGAACAAGAGAGGTCCCAGGACTGAGCCTTCTGGGATGCCACTTGTAACTGGTCTAGAGTCTGACATGGCACCTGCAATTCTGACCATTTGGGTTCTATCCCTAAGCCAGTTTGCAACCCATCTTGTGACATAGGGGTTGATATTTAAGCTGGTGAGCTTATTTATGATGCCCGAGTGGGGTATTGTGTCGAAGGCTTTTGCAAGGTCAAGGTAGGCTGTGTGGACTACCTTCCCTTTGTCTATGGCCTTGGTGACTGTTTCAAAGAAATTGACCAGGTTCAAGAGGCAAGATCTGCCCATAACAAAGCCAAATTGGGTAGGATCCAGTGTTTGGAGGTTCCCAATGTCTTTGTTTATGAGTTCCATGATGATACACTTCATAGCTTTGCAGACCAGGCTAGTTAGGCTTATAGGGCGATAGTTTCCAGGGTCCGTTGTGGCACCACCTTTATGGAGTGGGACCACTGTTGCTGTATGCCATTCTTTGGGTACATATCCTGTTGTAAGGCTGAGACTGAAGAGTGATTTTAAGTAAGGGTTCAGTTCTTCTTGGAGTTCATGTAAAACGCAGCCCGGGACACCATCCGGTCCCATTGATGCTGTGTTTTTTGCTTTGGAGAGGGCATCTCTCACCTGTGCATCTGTGATGTCAGGGAGGATACACTCTGTTGGGATAGTCATTTGCTCATTTGGGGGGAGAAGTTTGCACTGAACTTATCTGCCAGGATGTTGGCAATGTCTGTGGGTTCAGTGTATTTTTTGTCATTTTGCACTAACTCAGAGCATATCTGGGAGTTTCCACCCAGGTTTCTGACATAACTAAAGAAATCCTTGTGATTATCTTTAGCATCTTGTGCAATTTTTCTTTCGAAGCTAGCCTTAGATGATTTTATGAGGGATCGTAGTTTCTTGCTAGTACTGATCAGAGTTGCCTTCCCTTTCAGGGATTTTGCTCTATCATGTAGTAGCTTCCTCCTTCTGTTGTACAGCTTATTTATGGCTGGGGTCCACCAGACAGGTCTCCTGCCTTTGGAGGAGTGTGTCTTGGTTTTATTTGGGATAGCATGATCCATGCATTCCTGTAGGTATCCATAGTATGCGTTTGTAAAGGATTCTATGGTTTGGGACGTATTTTCCACTGGCCCTGGGGCTTTGAAAGATTCCACCTCGGTTTTGAGAACTGTGAAGTTTGCTTTTGAGAAGGTTTTGACAGTGGTTTCCTTTGCTGGTGGTGGGGACGGGATATAGATGTCCATAGTGATTAATTTATGGTCAGATCTTACCAATGAGGGGTATACCTCTGGTATGGAACATGGAGTCCCTATGTTGGTGATGATCAGGTCCAATATGTTTTCCACTCTTGTGGGAGTGGTGACCAGTTGTTCCATAGCATTTGAGTTTATAAATTCTAGGAACCGTTGGGCTAGGGTGTTGGGGCTTGAGTAGTGCTCCCAGTCTATGTTTGGGTAGTTAAAGTCACCCAATATAATGGTGTTTGGAGAGACCTTCATATTCTCCAGTGTCTTCAGGAAAGCCAAGTAGGGTTCCTGAGTTTGGGAGGGTGGTCTGTAGCAGGCTACAAACTGGAAGGCAGTTTTGCCCACTGTTAGTTGCACATGGATGGTCTCAGATGCTTCGTGCAGTGCCACTAGCCTGGAGGTATGGGTATCTTTGATGAATATTGATACTCCCCCTCCTCTTGTGGTTCGGTCCGAGTTTTGGGGCTGAAAACCATGGTATGAGGTATAGCCTGGTAGTGCTGGGGTGCTCTTGGGAGCCTTGAACCAGGTTTCTGTTACTGCACAGATATCGATATTCTCCATACTGAGGAGAGCCTCGAGTGCATGCATCTTGAGGTTTAGACTTCTGGCATTGAGCAGCATTACCCTTAGTTTCTTTTTCCTTGTGTTGTCAAAGGAGGTGGGTTTGTCTTTTGAAACTTGCCTATAAAAGGCACTATTGGGCTGGCAAGAGCCTTGGCCAGTATTAGAAAACCCAGGGGTGACAGGTGCAAGCCGTCCCTAGCGAAGCAACGTGGCTTGTCAAGTATGTCATCCCAGGCTGACAGACACTGGATCCCCTTTGAGTGACACCAATACTTTAGCCAATTGTTGAAATTGATCATTTTGCCT
>NC_056737.1:1161982867-1162052867 GCF_019279795.1 Protopterus annectens | reverse complement strand
TAAGTTTTTCTGCATAGCTGCCTAGCTTGAGCATTTTCTGGCTTGTTAAACTTGATTTCTGTATTAGTAGCTGTATTTAGAGCACAACCAAAAGCTGTTTGCTGAATTTCCTGTTTGCACTTAATTTTAAATCGTTTTTTCTTAAAACTTGCATATTTTCTGTCCTTGACCTAGCACTCTTGTGTGGGGTCATTTACTGCACTGTTATAACTTGATATTACTTGTGAACCTCTGCTATCTCTGTAAAAACAAAAAAAAAAAATCTTGCTTTTTCCCACTTTTCTGAGAGTTAAAAAGTTCAGTTACAGGCTTGCTGTTCCTGAACTGTTTGAAAGTTTCTGTGAGGCCATTTTGCTTGGGCTGAAGGAGGGTCTCTGTGTTTATCAGTGGGAGTGACTAACATTGAGCAGCTTCCCTGCCCCGGAGAGGTGGTTACTGACTTGAAACTGTAGTTTTATTGGCCACTAGGGGTCATTTCCATAACTCCTTCATCTTCCTCTCTTAAAACCTAGTTGCCTCGTGGTTTGAGCGTCTTTTCAGGCTTGTTGGCTGTTGGTGAAGCACCCTCCAAGAGGAAAAACGCTGAGAGAAGAAGGAGCCACTTTTGAGATTTTAAGTATTTTTCTCTGTTTATTTGCTAAGTTTTTCTGCATAGCTGCCTAGCTTGAGCATTTTCTGGCTTGTTAAACTTGATTTCTGTATTAGTAGCTGTATTTAGAGCACAACCAAAAGCTGTTTGCTGAATTTCCTGTTTGCACTTAATTTTAAATCGTTTTTTCTTAAAACTTGCATATTTTCTGTCCTTGACCTAGCACTCTTGTGTGGGGTCATTTACTGCACTGTTATAACTTGATATTACTTGTGAACCTCTGCTATCTCTGTAAAAACAAAAACAAAAAAATCTTGCTTTTTCCCACTTTTCTGAGAGTTAAAAGTTCAGTTACAGGCTTGCTGTTCCTGAACTGTTTGAAAGTTTCTGTGAGGCCATTTTGCTTGGGCTGAAGGAGGGTCTCTGTGTTTATCAGTGGGAGTGACTAACATTGAGCAGCTTCCCTGCCCCGGAGAGGTGGTTACTGACTTGAAACTGTAGTTTTATTGGCCACTAGGGGTCATTTCCATAACTCCTTCATCTTCCTCTCTTAAAACCTAGTTGCCTCGTGGTTTGAGCGTCTTTTCAGGCTTGTTGGCTGTTGGTGAAGCACCCTCCAAGAGGAAAAAACGCTGAGAGAAGAAGGGAGCCACTTTTGAGATTTTAAGTATTTTTTCTCTGTTTATTTGCTAAGTTTTTCTGCATAGCTGCCTAGCTTGAGCATTTTCTGGCTTG
Source organism: Protopterus annectens (assembly GCF_019279795.1). Lineage (NCBI taxonomy): Eukaryota > Metazoa > Chordata > Ceratodontiformes > Protopteridae > Protopterus > Protopterus annectens. The sequence continues at coordinate 1,162,051,543 of NC_056737.1, read as the reverse complement.
TTAAACTTGATTTCTGTATTAGTAGCTGTATTTAGAGCACAACCAAAAGCTGTTTGCTGAATTTCCTGTTTGCACTTAATTTTAAATCGTTTTTTCTTAAAACTTGCATATTTTCTGTCCTTGACCTAGCACTCTTGTGTGGGGTCATTTACTGCACTGTTATAACTTGATATTACTTGTGAACCTCTGCTATCTCTGTAAAAACAAAAACAAAAAATCTTGCTTTTTCCCACTTTTCTGAGAGTTAAAAAGTTCAGTTACAGGCTTGCTGTTCCTGAACTGTTTGAAAGTTTCTGTGAGGCCATTTTGCTTGGGCTGAAGGAGGGTCTCTGTGTTTATCAGTGGGAGTGACTAACATTGAGCAGCTTCCCTGCCCCCCGGAGAGGTGGTTACTGACTTGAAACTGTAGTTTTATTGGCCACTAGGGGTCATTTCCATAACTCCTTCATCTTCCTCTCTTAAAACCTAGTTGCCTCGTGGTTTGAGCGTCTTTTCAGGCTTGTTGGCTGTTGGTGAAGCACCCTCCAAGAGGAAAAAACGCTGAGAGAAGAAGGAGCCACTTTGAGATTTTAAGTATTTTTCTCTGTTTATTTGCTAAGTTTTTCTGCATAGCTGCCTAGCTTGAGCATTTTCTGGCTTGTTAAACTTGATTTCTGTATTAGTAGCTGTATTTAGAGCACAACCAAAAGCTGTTTGCTGAATTTCCTGTTTGCACTTAATTTTAAATCGTTTTTTCTTAAAACTTGCATATTTTCTGTCTTTGACCTAGCACTCTTGTGTGGGGTCATTTACTGCACTGTTATAACTTGATATTACTTGTGAACCTCTGCTATCTCTGTAAAAACAAAAACAAAAAAAATCTTGCTTTTTCCCACTTTTCTGAGAGTTAAAAAGTTCAGTTACAGGCTTGCTGTTCCTGAACTGTTTGAAAGTTTCTGTGAGGCCATTTTGCTTGGGCTGAAGGAGGGTCTCTGTGTTTATCAGTGGGAGTGACTAACATTGAGCAGCTTCCCTGCCCCGGAGAGGTGGTTACTGACTTGAAACTGTAGTTTTATTGGCCACTAGGGTCATTTCCATAACTCCTTCATTTGTCCTCGGAGGAGTGGTTTAGGGCAGTGACTTGTGGTTTGTTGGCCAATTTGGGTCATTTCCTGTCTTTTCCAGCCCCTGCTATAAAGCACGCTTTAGCGATTTAGCCGATTTAGCCGATTTAGGAGTTGCTACTGTTGCACACTAGGGCAGCGCCGGTTAAGCAGGTTTAAACTATTCGGCTACCTAAAGTCCACTCTTCAAATTTTCCCTTAAAACTACCTTCCTCGAACTATACTACTGATCTAATCAGCGTATCCTATAATTAAAAGATCATCTCTACTTGACTCCAAGTAGACTATTCTCTATCTGTTAAACGTAGCACTTGCTCCTACAGTACTTATTACCTTGATACGGCACTCTTGTCATAGATAGTACCTCAAAAAGGCAACCCCCATTTCTCGGTCACCCACGTCCCGGAATCTTTTTAAAGTTTTTGTCTATTCCTTCTAGCATGTCGAGGGATCAGTTGCTAGTGTCCTCTCCTGCTCAGCTGGTGAACCTGGGAATATTGAGGCAATGTTACAATTGCCTCATGTACACAGACAACCCTCTCCTCCTCCCACAAAACACAAATACATGCGAGAGATGCAACTACACGGCCAAACTGGAGGCTGAGCTCTCTCAACATAGGACTGGCAAGACCAGTCAGGAGGAGAAGGTTACCACACACACTATAGACCCAGTCTCACATATTACCATTACAACCTCAAATCATACACATAAACACACAAAGACATACTCGGAGGCTCTGATCAAAAATCTACCAAAACAGCAGAGGCCACCAAAGCAGACACCCAAACAACCACCACCTCAGAACACAACACCTGCAACACATAGACCTCACAGTCAGAGTGTCAAACAGTCACAGCCCTTAAGGCCAAACACAATGCCAGACACACTAGTCATTGGTGACTCCATAGTCAGACACACTGACGTCCCGCTCACCAGACTGAGTAAGGAGAAGGTCACAGTAAGCTGCCTGTCGGGCGCTAGAATCCGCCACATAACGCAAGCACTCAGGTCTCTCAACAGCAGGTACAAATATGATTCAGTCATTGTCCACGCTGGTGTAAACGACCTGAGACGTACCTCCTTGGACTACATGAAAAGAGACATTGAGGAGCTCTCTGATTATGTAGCCCAGACAGGTATGACCCTGACCTTGAGCAGTATCCTACCTTCACCAAGAATGATGCCACAATACAGAGATAAGATGATCAGCTTTAACAATTGGCTTAAACACTGGTGTCATTCAAAGGGGATCCAGTGTCTGTCTGCCTGGGATGACATGCTGGACAAGCCACGCTGCTTCAAGGGACGGCTTGCACCTGTCACCCCTGGGATTCGGATATTGGCAAAGGCTCTTGCCACCCCCATAGTGCCTTTTTTAGGCAAGGCTCAAATTCTAAACCTACCACCCTAGAACACATAAAAGGAAAAAAAACTAAGGGTAATGCTGCTCAATGCCAGAAGTCTAAATCTCAAAATGCACGCTCGAGGCCCTTCTCAGTATGGAGAACATCGATGTCTGTGCTGTGACAGAAACCTGGTTCAAGGCTCCTGAGAGCACCCCGGCGCTATCAGGTTTTACCTCATATCATGCGTTCCGGCCCCAAAATCTGGACAATACCAAGAAAGGAGGGGGTTATCCATATTCATCAAGGACACCCACACCTCAAGACTGGTGGCAACGCACGATGCATCGGAGACCATCCAGGTGCAATTAACCATAGGCAAGACTGCTCTGCAAATTGTAGCATGTTACAGGCCACCCTCACAAACTCAGGAACCTCACATGGCCTTCCTGAAAACACTAGAGGGATAAATGTATCACCAAACACCATCATACTAGGTGACTTCAATTACCCTAATATAGACTGGGAACACTACTCAAGCCCAAACACCCTAGCCCAAAAGTTCCTGGAATTCATGAACTCAAATGCCATGGAACAACTAGTCACCATCCCCACAAGAGGAGATAACATACTTGATCTCATCATCACGAACATGGGAGCACAATGTTCAACACCGGAGGTGTACCCCTCACTGGTGAGATCAGACCACAAACTAATCTCGCTGGAGGTCCTCATCCCACGCCCACCTGAAATAAAGAAGACCACACTAAAGAACTTCTCAAAAGCCGACTTCACACTTCTAAAGACTAGTGTGGTCTCCTTTAAGGCCCCGAGCGGCGGAAAACAGTACTCAAGCCGCTGAATCACTTACAAATGCCTTCTACCAGCACCTGCAGGACTGCATGGATAAGGCAATCCCAAGCAAAACAAAGACTCTTTGTACCAAAGGCAAGCATCCAGTCTGGTGGACCCCAGCCATAAACAAACTCTACAACAAAAGGAGGAAGCTACTACAAGATAGAGCAAAATCCTTAAAAGGTAAGACACCCTTGATCACTATAAGTAAAAACTAAGAGCTCTCATAAAATCATCCAAAGCAAATTTCGAGAGAAAAATAGCTAAAGACTCAAAAGACAATCATAAGGCCTTCTTTAGCTATGTTAGAAACCTGGGAGGAAACTCCCAGATATGCTCAGAGCTAGTTCAAAATGATGTGAAGATTACTGATCCTACAGACATTGCCAACATACTGGCTGACAGGTTCAGTGCAAACTTCTCCCCCCCCAAAAGGAGAGATATCTATACCAAACGATTGCAGCCCCCCAAACATCTCCAGCGCCCAAGTGAGAACTGCTCTCTCCAAAGCAAAAACACAGCATCCATGGGACCTGATGGTGTCCCCGGCTGTGTGCTCCATGAACTCAATGAGGAATTAAACCCACAGCTAGGACAGCTGTTTAATCAAAGTCTTACCTCTGGATACGTACCCAGGGAGTGGCGCACTGCAACTGTGGTACCACTTCACAAAGGCGGTGCCTCCACCGACCCTGGAAATTACCGGCCCATTAGCTTGACAAGCCTTATCTGCAAAGCCATGGAGAGGATCATAATGGACCTCATAAATAAAGACATAGGGATTTGCAGACTTTGGATCCAACCCAGTTTGGCTTTGTCAAAGGCAGATCATGCCTTTTAAACTTGGTTGACTTTTTCAAACAGTCACCAAAGCCATTGATGAGGTAAAGGCAGTCCATACAGCCTACCTCGATCTGGCTAAGGCCTTCGATACAATACCCCATTCGGGTATCATTGAAAAACTCATCAGCTTAAATGTCAACCCATACATCACAAGATGGGTTGCAAACTGGCTGAGTGACAGAACCCACAGGGTCAGAGCTGCTGGCGCCATGTCAGACTCAAAGCCTGTCACAAGTGGTGTCCCACAGGGCTCAGTCCTGGGCCCACTCTTGTTTGGCATCTACTTTTCCGAAGTACAAGCAAACACAGGAGGGTTATGGCTGACAAAGTTTGCAGATGACTGCAAACTGGGCACCATAGTAGAAAACACATCTGACACAGATATCCTTCAGAAGGGTCTCACAGAAACGGATAACTGGTGCCAGAGCCACGGCCTAAAGTTAAATGCCAAAAAAGCATAGTCATACCCTTCGGGAAAAACAAGGTTACCCTAGCTACCAAATAGGTGGCAATCCACTGAGCACAGAAGAAGTTATCAGGGACCTGGGGACCCAGGTTGATAGTAGTCTGTCATTCGACACCCATGTAGCTAAAGTAGTTAGGAAGACCTTCTACATTGCCCACCTTATCATGAAGGGATTCTCATCTAGATCAAGGGAGGTCATAGTCTCCCTTTACTCATCACTCATCAGACCAATGATTGAGTACAATGCCCCATTCGGAATGTATCTGACCCGACACTTGCAGCAGCTGGAGAGGCCACAAAGTTCCTCACCAAAAGGATAAAGGGTCTCAAAATCTGTCCTATGCTGCCCGACTGAAAGAACTCCAGCTCTATTCAGTCGCTACCGCTTGCTCAGAGGTGACCTTTGCCTAACATACAAGGCCATGTCAAACCCAGATTTGATGAATATGCTTCACCTCAAAAATCTAGATCCATCAGAGCCACAAGGGCGGGAGACTTAAACCTTGACACGGCTATTAATAGGACGTGCTGGAGGGATAGATTCATCACCCAAAGACTCCCTATGCTGTGGAACAAAATCCCGGTACATGTGAGGCAGAGCACCTCGCTGGCCTTGTTCAAGAGAAATCTTGACCAATGGATGGGAGATCGCAGATATACCCCAGGGATTACCTCAGTGTCACTGCTCGACAGAGGCACAGAAAAATAATGGGTATAGTTCCCCATACTAAAGGGGTGGCCTAAGCCACAAAACGATGGGCTAGGCTTGTAAATGCCCTCGGGCAGATAGCCTAGTATGAACCTATGAACCTATGAACCTATATGTATATGTATATATATATATATATATATATATATATATATATATATATATATATATATATATATGTTCTCCCTTTGTTCATGCACAATGTGTGTTATCTACAGGTGTTTCCTTACACATTCTAAAGATATTCAGTAGGTGGACTGGACACTGAGGTGTGAGTGCGTATGTCTTATGCAAGGACAATGTTGCAGGGTAACCACCTGATTGTATAAACGCATTGGCTGTAGATGACTGCCACTGTTGAAGCGACACCCCGATTCCATGTGCAAACAGTCTGGATGGAGACACATAAACATACATATATTTATATATATATATATATATATATATATATATATATAGTACTTATGTATTATCGCAACCAGATTTTCGCGGTTGCGGTAATACGTTTGTTGGCCCAAAAACGGATTGTGGGACTAAACGTAAGACAGCATTTGATATTTTCTTTGGGTACAATGTAGTTTGTCCCAAATTAGTAGCGTAAATTAATGCAGAAATGTGAAACTTGCTTTGCGTACATCAAAATTGGTTGCACTGCTGTCTTAGTGCAGAAGTGAATTGAGGACTCATGGGAAATGTTCGTTCGTTTTTACTGCGTGATGGATTACTACGAAATTGGATACTAAACTTTTTCCTGAGAATAAGAAATCTGGAGCAACACATTTTTTTGGTAAATAACTAGTTTTATTTGACATCTTCTTCTTCTTCTTCTTTCGGCTGCTCCTGTTAAGGGTCGCCACAGCAGATCAACTGTTTCCATTTCTTCCTGTCCTCTGCATCTTGCTCTATCACACCAACCACCTGCATGTCCTCTCTCACCACATCCATAAACCTTATCTTAGGCCTTCCTCTTTTCCTGTTACGTGGCAGCTTCATCCTTAGCATCTTTTTCCCAATATACTCTGCATCCCTCCTCAGCACATGTCCAAACCAATGTAATCTTGCCTCTCTGGCTTTGTCTCCAAACCTTCCAACCTGGGCTGACCCTCTAATATACTTATTCCTAATCCTGTCCATCCTCGTCACACCCAGTGCGAATCTTAACATCTTCAACTCTGCCATGTCAAGCTCTGACTCCTGCCTTTTTGTCAATGCCACTGTCTCCAACCCATATAACATAGCTGGCCTCACTACCTTCTGGTAGACCTTCCCTTTCACTCTTACTGGTACTCGTCTGTCACAAATCACTCCTGACACTCTTCTCCTCCCACTGCATCCTGCCTGTACTCTCTTCTTCACCTCTCTTCCACACTCACCGTTACTCTGAACTGTTGATCCCAAGTACTTAAATTCATTCACCTTCTCCACCTCTACTCCATGCATCCTCACCATTCCTCTGTCCTCCCTCTCATTCCCACACATATATTCTGTCTTAGTCCTGCTGACCTTCATTCCTCTTCTCTCTTGAGCATATCTCCACCTCTCCATACTGTAGGAAATAATTGAAGTTAAAGGTAATAGCAATCTAAACAATCAAACAGAGATGAAGGTGTTGACGATGGAGGCTAAAGTTACGAAGAGCATTCTTGTAGTATTTGACAGTAACTGATTTTTTGGGGGGGATAGCAGTTATTGTTGCAATGTTTTCTGGATGTTTTGCATAGTATTCATGTGGATGTCTTCCGGATGTTTTTGAGCAACATATTTGTAAATATTTTATCGCTGATTAAGGAAGCATACTTGTAGATGGTTCACTTGCTGGGTTACACTTTTTGTATGGAGAGAAATTGTCTGCTATTGCTGTCAAGATTGCATCAAATCAGTCTTTCTTTAGTGGAAGCTGTGTTTCACGCCAGATATATTCAATTAGGTAGGAGTCCAAATGGTGTCTTGCAGTGTCTCTCTGTTTTATGTTTCTCCACTTAACAGATCCCCACATTCTCTCTATGTGTTGTGTATGCACTCCTGTGTTTACTTTTTCATGACTGAAACCAGCCTCTTCTAGTTGTTGAGTTTGATATGCCCGCCATGAATCTGAATAAATAGTAGTGCCCTGCTTAATGTATTCTTTGATTTTATTAAATAATGTTGCGGCTGTTCTATCAGGAACTTTTACAAGAAAAGTCTCTCTTGTCTCCCTACATATCCCTCCAAATACCCACTGTTGAGGGAGAATACGGCCAGCATTACTTTTACATCTAGTAAAAAGAGACTCGTCTATTTCCACAATACACCCTGGCCCTTCAATTTTGTTATTGTCCTTTTCCTCCATTTCTAAGACACAGACATCACTTTAATAGTTACTCCAGTCTATGACTGTCTTGTCAGCCATGTCCAGTTCTTCCTGATAGAAACTTATAGATGTCATCTGCTTTGCCCAACAGTAAATGAAGCAGACAGCGGTGGTAAAATTAATTCTACTTCCTTCAAAGAAATTACTCACTCAAACTCTTATGTGTTGGTAACATTTTTCTGTATTGCATTTCCAAAAAATCTGCTTCCCATAGTATAATGTCATTGAATGTCCGGAACAGCATTCTTTACTTGTTGATATAATGCCATATTGCTGGAAAAGTGCTACTGACTCCTTTTCTGTCTTAGGTAGATCCCACAAACGCATTGTATTTATAAAGGTTGTTTTTTGGGGTTAGTTCACTACCACTGAATATCTACATAGATCGTCTTTACTAATCTGAAGTATAAATTTGACAACATTTACAGGCTTGCGGCTGGGGATATGGAACATGTATTACACATAGCTGCTGTATAAAATGTATTTACAGTGACAATATGTTGGAAAACAGCATAGCTTGAAACAAACACTCATTCCTTTAAATTTACAATGTTTTTACTACCTAAACAATGTTTTTAGATGAAGTTGACATTGTCAGTGTGATTTTGCATACATTTCTTTTTAGATTTCCGCATCGGGAAGCAAGCGCTATCATCGCAAAAATCTGGTTGCGATAATATGTAAGTACTACACACATATATATATATATATATATATATATATATATATATATATATATATATACATATATATATATATATATATATATATATATGTGTGTGTGTGTGTGTGTGTGTGTGTGGTGTGTGTGTGTGTTTATATATAGGGTCTTTATTATATATTCGAAGCTTCAAAATTTTGAACCTCATATGTTCGACAACATATGAGCAAAACTTGAAACCTCGAATATATAATAAAAAAGTAAAAATAAATAAATAAACCTTATCTTAACGCTCTGAGCAGAGGGGCAAAACCCTGCACCCCCCATACTCCCCTACTTAAATATACCAACTCTAAGACTGCACTACAGTGTAGAAAAGGGACATTTTCCCATTCTGCACTTACACAGCCATTGCCTTTCACCTCTGAATTTTTCAAAGTTCGATCATGTGTTGTCGAACTTTGAAATGTTCGGCAATTTAATAGGGACCCTATATATATATATATATATATAGAGAGAGAGAGAGAGAGGGAGAGATACTTCTTCTACAGCTGCACAGCTGCTGAGTAGTAAAGGAATACCCCAAGTCATTATATCAGTGTTCACGTACAAGAAGAAATTATGTTGCCAGTGATTCCATATGGGAAGCAGAGATAGAGGAGTAGCATGTCAGAGAATCAAACTCAGTCAGGTAAAACCTCATCCATGTGATCAAAAAGTGAGGAAACTAGTGTACTTTCTACACAATATGTAGTATTTTAGTATACATTACAACATATACTTGAAAAGGTTAGGATGGCAGCTGCATTGATGAATCTGAAGTTCAGAATAACAGTGAATCATGAGACCATATTTATAGTTATTGCTAGTGTTTCAAACACTTCTGTAATGCAGTAGATACATAAAAATCAGTCAAACATTCCTAAGTATATTTTTCTAATGATAATAAGTAATTTCACAGAAAATTTAAAGACCAGACATAAGTACTGGATATCTTCACTAAAATATATTTGCCTTTTCAACAGAAAGCAGCGTAATTTAAGTTTGTTAATCTTTTGCTACATCTCCAGATATATTAAAAAATAATTGAGTCTTCCTTAATCCTTAAGCTTTTACATCAAACCATTTTCTGAAGTGCCATAGCTAATTATTTGATATTTACATTACTCATGCATCTCTAATGGCAACATGATTTTTCAAGTATTTTGTTTGCAAAGGGAAATTAATTGTAGAGCTTTGACATTAAATGGTCTAGAGCCTTTAGAATCCAGGTTTCATATGTGTATTCACCATTGATTTCACTGACTTAACGAGGTCTAGTTTTCAAAAGAAACACTCTCTCAAGACAATCTCAGTCGAAAGTTAGCAATGTTTTTAGTGAACTAAAGAGCAATCTCTGTACCATTTTCTTACATTTTCTCTTCTTTAACATGGATTGAGTCAGCACAGATCACATCTTTATTAGCATAAACCACTTAAAATGTAGTAGAGCGTCTTTTAATTCATACATGTTCATTTGGTTAGTAGCTTTTAAAACATTTTTCCATGTGTGTTTGTATCAGTTTACCTCACTGCTTTCATTAGTCATGTAAAACATGCAGACCACTTAGGTGGGTTTTGTTGGTGGCTGTGGTGATTTTTCCTTGCCAAATCATTTCCTTATAGTGCATGCTGATCCTGTGGGAGTTAGATTCAGGAATATATAATGTGATACCTTTACACCTCATTATCCTAATCACTACGATATATGGTGCATGAAGATAAAATCACTCATTAAAGGGACATTCTGTCATTGAATATGAGGCTTAATTTTGTTAAAAAGTATGTCTGTGGAACACACAGAGGTTGGTGGTGGCCAAAAGACCAGTGAAATTCTGAGTTTCACTTTACTGCCTTTAAGGCTTTCACAGCTAACCAGTTTGAATAACCTTCATGAAGAATGGGTGGGTAACTAATCACGCTACTAGGGAAATGTCTTCCTACTAACATAACCTCCACCATCAATTCTGCTAGGACTTTGTGACAAAAAGGGTAGGTATTTCTTTATAATGTCTTGAAGTATAGTATCCTTGTGTTTAACCATGATTCAGTGATATCTAGAGTTTATCTATGGTATCCTCTGTCTGGATGTCAAGTACACATGGAATACATTTCTACACTATGTACATTAACTGTAGCAATCCTTTATTTCTTTATTTTTTAACATACGATTAGTGCAGTCACCAACCTGTTTTTTCATGGTATATATAACATGGTTCCCCTTAAAAGCTCAAGTTCTGAAAAGCTCAAAGCTTACAAGATCGAGCCCAAATGCTTGAATCATGTATGCTTGAACCAGCAAAAAGAAATAGGACAGTGTTTTGGAGGAAACTGAACCGTATGGGACTGTGGCACAGTGGAAGTTTTGGTATTAATACTCTCTTCCCTCTGGTGCAATCTCAGAGTTGAAATATATAAGTAGCAGACAGTACAGGGGCACCGAGGGGCTTGCCCCCTTCAAAAACATGTGTTTTATGGGGGGGGGGGCACGTCCACACTTACAGGACTGAGCATTTCCCTTTAATTTTGTAAGGTTTGAGATTTTGGGACTTTGATGTTTTAATATAAAACTGTATAACATAGGGGTTTGACTGACATTACACATGCGTGAGTAAACAACTGTCTTATAAAGAAATGCAGTGCAAGTATTTAACTATGCACATATTTTTTCTTTTAGTTATTGCAGTACACATGAGTATCCATACTCACTGTGTGTTGTGAGTAGAGTGTCATTTGTTGTGAAGCAGCAATTAAAAACACTCAGTGCTCACAAACACTTTAAAGTAACTATAGTCTACATTCTTGTGGAGCAGTCTGGATCTCTTAATGAGGAAAGTACATCCTACATCATATCCTAACATAAAATAAGAGGGTATCATTGTTTGCAAACTAAGTATTGACTGGAATTTCAATTCTGAAATATTTTTGTATCAAGTGATACAAATACATGGCTTTAAGCAGAGCTTCCTTCCAAATAGCACTGATAAATTATTAGGGGAATCTAACAAACTTGATAGTAATTTCTACTTCAATTCTAATTATAAAAATTCTTCAAACTATCATCATACTATTCTTTCCAATTGTTTTCGATATTTCCCCATATTTAGTTTCCATGCAATGTTTTGATAATATTTCATGTCTTTGTTTATAGCTCTTTCCCTTTTTTTGCTTTCCTTACATTGCCATGAATTTTCTGTATTTCACTTAGAAGGTTTGTGCAGTTTTTCTATCTTTCTCATCCTTACTACCTTTCACAATTCAGTACAAATGTAAAGATTCAGCATAAACTGTAAAATGAAAGAAACAAAACACATCATCTTTCTTTGCATATAAAAATACCTCTTTAGTCAGGATTTAACATTAAATCCTCAAATAATACTATCTGTAAAATGTATTTATGTTTGCTTCTTGATATCATATATACCTTAGATAAATTTGCTATCATTCCCGTTATGACTGAATTTATTATATGCTTATTTTTTTCTTCTTGAATTATAATTTAAACATCTACCAGAATACACTCATTTCCCTTATCTTCTCAATCAAATCTTGCCATTGTTTCACTATTACCTCCAGTTTAGCAAAGATACTTCCTGCCTAGAAAAACTAAATCTCATTTGTATTTATTACATCCTGCAGTCCCTTACTCTTTTCTTTACTCAACTCTAAACTTACTTTTTTCAATAATTGATTTAAAATAATTCATGCCTCTTTCAGCAGCAATCTCTTCCTTGCAATTATTATAATATCATCTGGACATGATGACAATATTCTGATAACCTACATTGTATTTCACTTAACTGCATTCATAACTGAAATAAATAAAATGCTTCTCACAGGGCATTCCTGCTTTACTTTAGAGTACACAGAAACACTTTGCTAAACTACCCATTCACTACAAACCTCACTTCATTATTTGTATATGCAAATTTAATAACTGTCAGATTTTTGCTTACAGTTCCCTGTTGTTCCAAATTACTCCTTAAATATTCATAGTCCACAGTGTAAAAAGCATTGTTTATATTTCCCACCACAACCGTTCTCATTTCTATTTCATCAACTTCTTTCATTAGAAATAATCTCCTGAAAACTATTAGATTTTAATCCATAAACTCTGACATAATTATTCTTTTCATACATATTTAAAATCTTAAATGCATTATCTTCATCAGTATCTTTTAGTCTGTATTATTTAACATAATAGGTCTCCAGTTATTCATTTCTCTTTTATACTTCTTCCAAATAAATTTTGATCATGCCTTTACGTATTTCTTCAATAAAAAAAGTAATTTACTTATTCAATCAGAACTCTTCCAACTATATAATTTTGCCATATTTAAAATTTTTATAAGCTTCATAACCAATACTGCAGTGGTGGTGCTGCGGTAGCATTGTCGCCTCACAGTATGACGTTGTCCCGTTCGATTCTCAGCTAAAGTGTCTTCTGTGTTGAGACATGCATGGATGGGCGTACCTTCGTTGAAAGTTGTGCATCAGAGCTGGCAACTCGGTATGTAAAAATCTACTGCCAATCATTAGTGGACCGGAGTTCTGCTGTGGCGACCCAAAAGACACAACATAAGCTTCATAACCAATGCAATCCATACCTGATACTGAATACAGTTTCATGCTTCTAAGTACTCCATGTAGTTATTCTAAAGTTATTTTATTTTGTAAATTTCCAATGATGTCATCTGAAAATTTCTTTATACTCCATTTTGCTTTCTCCAAATATTTCCCTTTTGTCTAAATGAATTCATTGTGTTCTTCAGTAATCCTCATTATTTCATTTTGTGGGAATCTTTTACTACCATTTTTATCTTTCATATTCCTCATTAAACTAATTTTATCCTTAAATAGTTTTGCAAATATGGAGACACCTTCTCTCTCTACTTCCTCGCAAATAATAGTTTTATTTAAATAGCAACTTTTCTACTTTTTTCTGATTTCTTTTATACATTTCTTGTTCTTCCTCAAAATACTATCTATTTTTTTTTCTAAATCATACAAAACACTCTTTTCAGCAATCTTGGCTATTCACACTTCCTTTTTCTCCTTTCCTGTTGCAGGTGCAAATAAACATGTCTATATTTTTAAAAAACAATTCAGCATTCTGTCTAAAAATTTAAAAAACAATTATTAAGTATATGATCTTTCTATAACTGCCACATTTTTGTCTAATAATTTTCCTAGCTGGACACTATACCCATTAATTGTCTAACATCCTTATCCTCCCTAATAACATTGTTGTTTTCAGAAATTTCCAACCAGATTGCTGTATGATCTGGAAAGTCAGCCATATTACTCCATCTCTTTAATAGCGTCTGATGAAATAAAATAATCTTGGTTTTAATCTGTCTCTATTACAAGTTCATTGACTCTAATTCCATAAATTAACTTTCTGCATTTTATTACTTACTTTAACCTTTTTACACAATGTCCTATCTTTCTTTTAATGCCCATTAAATTACAGTTAAAATCTCTCATTATAATTTTATTTTATTTCTTCAAACAATTGCTCTCTTTCTTTAATTCTTATAAAAATGTACACTGCTGTTATCCCAAAAACCTAATATTTCCATCTAATACAGTCACTCAAACTATACGTTAGACAGAAATCTAATGCTTTTACTTTTATTCTTACTAAGTATAATGATATCTAAACAGCATTCATGAGTTAATTTGATATAATTTGATCTTTTCACAGTTTCATCAAGTAGTGTCAGTGGTGCAACAGGTAACACAGTCTCCTTTGATGTAGACAGTTGTGGGCTCTATTCCCACACCAGAGAGATGAATTGCTGACAATGCAGTGCAGTATAGGGGGGAGGGTTGCACTCCCGAGCGTGTTATCCTTTGGAAGCTATATTAAACTGAGTCCCCATTTCCCTGAGTTGATGGTAACTCAGTTGGATGTAAAGGATCCAATGGCATCTATCAAATTGAGTAAGGAAAGTTCCTCAATGCCCTGGTATAAATACCACCATGGGTCCTCCATGGAAAGAGACTAGTAACCTAGTGAGACTATCCCAGTTAATGATGGATAAATAAATAAATACAAATAATTCTATCGAGCTGTGAAGTGAGTCTGGCGTTATTTAGGTTAATCACATCACTATCTAATTTGAATCAACATTTTGAAATACTAATCCTTCTAACTCAACTCAAAATACTATTTATATTTAACAAAACTAAACACAAATTATTATCTCTCTTTACATTTGGTTCAAGAATGTTTAATTTTCTTATTCTCACTCTTTCTCCAATGGAAAATGTGTTTACTGATTTGCTGTCTTCCTTATATTAAATCTGATTATTTGCCTATACTCCAAATGTGTTCCCTGTCTCTGTATCTATTTCGTAAACTAGTTTCTCTATGTTGCTTTCATTTTCGTATTCATAAATCTCTTGCTGTATGTTCACCACTGAGTCTTCTTCATCTGATAAGTTTTTTTTATCTTCTTTTGCAGAAATAATCTCATTATTCTCAGTAATTTTATCACGTTACTTCTGTCGCTCGTTAGTCACTAATGCATATGACAAGAAGGCCGGGGTTTCGTTTAGATGCTTTAATACATAGAAACACATCGGGACTGATAGCAGCATCATTAAACATTAACAAACTAGTTAGCAGACAGACCTTACATACATCCATGCTTACATCTCAACAGCTAACTACAAAATGACAGTCTGGCTTGCACATGCTCAGTATTTATACACTTGTGCAAGCCCTAGGATAGCATCTTAAAGGTATATACACACACATTGATCTACATCCTCCCACTTAAAAATATTGCCCTTTGAAAAAACAATATTCGCGTTAGACATGCACTATTATATACATTAGAAACAAAACACAATATTCATGTCCACATTGCTTCAAATCTGCTACAGGGTTGAAAGATGCAACCTTATCTTGTAAAATAACAGTTTGGACTAAATTTAGCAACGGGGGCAGTCTTCAGTGAACAATTCATATCAGGAACTTCTGAATTTGTCACGGAGTGGGAATGTCCTCTGGAACTTCCTCTGGAATTGGTACACCGGACAACTCACTCTGAGATAATCTTTCTCACAGGCTGTGTGCTGTGGTATAGGCTCAGACACCCATCGCAACTACTTCCAATTCTGCCTAAAAACTGCTCCTTTTGACTCCAAAATGTATGATCTCAACCCTCGACAAATATTCTTCATGACACCAATCTGATCATAATCTTTGGATGTTTGTATCCTTATCACTTCTCCCTCTTGTAATGGATTGAGTGGTTTGCTGGTTTTATCGTAGTAAGACATCTGGGTTAAATGCTTCTGCAACAGATTGACTTTCACTATTGTGAATTGACTACTGATTGGTAACGTGGTTCTAGTTTGTCTCGACAAAAGTCTCTGAGCAGGTGAACCAAGATGTTTATCACGAGGAACATTTCTGAGATTCAAGTGATTCAGGAAAACATAACTATAATCTCATTTTGACTTCTCTAGTAACTGTTGTGTACTTTGAACTGCATGTTCTGCTAAACCATTTGACTGTGGGTACTCTGGGCTACTTGTGATATGAGTAAAGTCCCATTTTTCAGCCAATCTTTTGAACTGTTGGGTTGTAAACTGTGTGCCATTGTCAGAAATAACTTTGTGTGGGCTACTATGTACAGAAAAATGTCATTTCATCTTAGTAATCACAGTACTGAATGCCAGGTTAGGAAGTAGGTTAATCTCAAACCAACTGGAGTAAGAGTCTACTAGCACCAAATAATGTTGACCATTCCACTTGAAAATTTTGGCAACTAGTTCCGGAATTTGGTTAAACTAAAGTAGTTCCTTCTGCTGATGTGGTCTAGTACTATTACACACTGCACAAGACAAAAGTACTCTCTCAATATCTTGTGATATAGAAGACCAAAATACTAGTTCTCTCACCCTTCTTTTGGTAGAATCAGCTCTTGGGTGACCACGATGCAAGACAGCAATGTACTCTTGTTGCAAGGACTTTGGAACAATTACTTTTGGACCTTTCATAATGATACCTTTGTCAGACAAAATTTCATCTCTGTATGGAAAATAAGGCTGCACTTCTTGAGGTAAACTAGATTGCTTTGACAGCCATCCTTGATTGATAAAGTGGTTGAGCCTCTGTAAAATTGGATATGTGGCTGTTTGATCTCTATTTAATCATCTTTAATACCACACACAATAAGAGTGATGGCTGTATCGTGAGTATTGTGATAGTTAATTTGAAGTTATATGAGATAAGAGTAAGAGCTGTATTGTGAGTATTGTGATAGTTAATATGAAGTTCACAGAGATAAGAGTGAGGGCTGTATTGTGAGTATTGTGATAGTTAACATGAAGTTCTACGAGATAAGAGTGAGAGCTGTATCGTGAGTAGTGTGATAGTTAATATGAAGTTCACAGAGATAAGAGTGAAAGCTGTATCATGAGTACTGTGATAGTTAATATGAAGATCTACGAGATAAGAGTGAGAGCTGTACTATGAGTATTGTGATAGTTAATATGAAGTTCTACGAGATAAGAGTGAGAGCTGTATCATGAGTATTGTGATAGTTAATATGAAGTTCACAGAGATAAGAGTGAGGGCTGTATCATGAGTATTGTGATAGTTAATATGAAGTTCTATGAGATAAGAGTGAGGGCTGTATTGTGAGAATTGTGATAGTTAACATGAAGTTCTACGAGATAAGAGTGAGAGCTGTACCATGAGAAGTGTGATAGTTAATATGAAGTTCTATGAGATAAGAATGAGAGCTGTGTCATGAGTGTTGTGATAGTTAATATGAAGTTCTATGAGATAAGAGTGAGAGCTGTACTATGAGTATTTTGATAGTTAATATGAAGTTCTATGAGATGAGTGAGGGCTGTACTATGAGTGTTGTGATAGTTAATATGAAGTTCTATGAGATGAGTGAGGGCTGTATCATGAGTATTGTGATAGTTAATATGAAGTTCTATGAGATGAGTGAGGGCTGTATCATGAGTATTGTGATAGTTAATATGAAGTTCACAGAGATAAGAATGAGGGCTGTATCATGAGCATTGTGATAGTTAATATGAAGTTCTATGAGATAAGAGTGAGGGCTGTATCGTGAGTATTGTGATAGTTAATATGAAGTTCACAGAGATAAGAATGAGGGCTGTATCGTGAGTAGTGTGACAGTTAATATGAAGTTCTATGAGATAAGAGTGAGGGCTGTATCGTGAGTAGTGTGACAGTTAATATGAAGTTCTATGAAGTAAGTGTGAGGGCTGTATCATGAGGAGGGAGCATGGATCCTCAAGTATGAGGGGAAAGAAGGGTCAGGAGTTGGACTGCTTACTGGTGAGGAAGTGAGAAAGGGGGAGCTGAAGGGGATGAAAGAGAGAGAGAGAGAGAATAGCAAGTATGTACAGAGATGGGAAATATGGAACTTTTTGGGTACAATAGTTGTTTAAGAGATGGAGATATTTGTGAAGCATTTACATTACATTATAAGCTTCATAACCAACACTGCAGTGATGGTGCTGCGGTAGCATTGTCGCCTCACAGTATGACGTTGTCCCGTTCGATTCTCAGCTAAAGTGTCTTCTGTATTGACACATGCATGAATGGGCGTACCTTCGTTGAAAGTTGTGCATCAGAGCTGGCAACTCGGTATGTAAAAATCTACTGCCAATCTTTAGTGGACCGGAGTTCTGCTGTGGCGACCCGAAAGACACAACATAAGCTTCATAACCAATGCAATCCATATCTGATACTGAATACAGTTTCATGCTTCTAAGTACTCCATGTAGTTATTCTAAAGTTATTTTATTTTGTAAATTTCCAATGATGTCATCTGAAAATTTCTTTATACTCCATTTTGCTTTCTCCAAATATTTCCCTTTTGTCTAAATGAATTCATGGTGTTCTTCAGTAATCCTCATTATTTCATTTTGTTGGAATCTTTTACTACCATTTTTATCTTTCATATTCCTCATTAAACTAATTTTATCCGTAAATAGTTTTGCAAATATGGAGACACCTTCTCTCTACTTCCTCGCAAATAATAGTTTTATTTAAATAGCATCTTTTCTACTTTTTTCTGATTTCTTTTATACATTTCTTGTTCTTCCTCAAAATACTATCTATTTTTTCTAAATCATACAAAACACTCTTTTCAGCAATCTTGGCTATTCACACTTCCTTTTTCTCCTTTCCTGTTGCAGGTGCAAATAAACATTTCTATATTTTTAAAAAAACAATTCAGCATTCTGTCTAAAAATTTTAAAAACAATCATAAGTATATGATCTTTCTATAACTGCCACATTTTTGTCTAATAATTTTCCTAGCTGAACACTATACCCATTAATTGTCTAACATCCTTATCTTCCCTAATAACGTTGTTTTCAGAAATTTCCAACCAGATTGCTGTATGATCTGGAAAGTCAGCCATATTACTCCATCTCTTTAATAGCGTCTGATGAAATAAAATAATCTTGGTTTTAATCTGTCTCTATTACAAGTTCATTGACTCTAATTCCATAAATTAACTTTCTGCATTTTATTACTTACTTTAACCTTTTTACACAATGTCCTATCTTTCTTTTAATGCCCATTAAATTACAGTTAAAATCTCTCATTATAATTTTATTTTATTTCTTCAAACAATTGCTCTCTTTCCTTAATTCTTATAAAAATGTACACTGCTGTTATCCCAAAAACCTAATATTTCCATCTAATATCTAATACAGTCACTCAAACTATACATGTTAGACAGAAATCTAATGCTTTTACTTTATTCTTACTAAGTATAATGATATCTAAACAGCATTCATGAGTTAATTTGATATAACTTGATCTTTTCACAGTTTTATCAATTAGTGTCAGTGGTGCAACAGGTAACACAGTCTCCTTTGATGTAGAAAGTTGTGGGCTCTATTCCCACACTAGAGAGATGAATTGCTGACAATGCAGTGCAGTATGGGGGGGAGGGTTGCACTCCCGAGCGTGTTATCCTTTGGAAGCTATATTAAACTGAGTCCCCATTTCCCTGAGTTGATGGTAACTCAGTTGGATGTAAAGGATCCAATGGCATCTATCAAATTGAGTAAGGAAAGTTCCTCAATGCCCTGGTATAAATACCACCATGGGTCCTCCATGGAAAGAGACTAGTAACCTAGTGAGACTATCCCAGTTAATGATGGATAAATAAATAAATACAAATAATTCTATCGAGCTGTGAAGTGAGTCTGGCATTTTTAGGTTAATCACATCACTATCTAATTTGAATCACCGTTTTAAAATACTAATCCTTCTAACTCAACTCAAAATACTATTTATATTTAACAAAACTAAACACAAATTATTATCTCTTTTTACATTTGGTTCAAGAATGTTTAACTTTCTTATTCTCACTCTTTCTCCAATGGAAAATGTGTTTACTGATTTCCTGTCTTCCTTATATTAAATCTGATTATTTGCCTATACTCCAAACGTGTTCCCTGTCTCTGTATCTATTTCGTAAACTAGTTTCTCTATGTTGCTTTCATTTTCGTATTCATAAATCTCTTGCTGTATGTTCACCACTGAGTCTTCTTCATCTGATAAGTTTTTTTTATCTTCTTTTGCAGAAATAATCTCATTATTCTCAGTAATTTTATCACGTTACTTCTGTCGCTCGTTAGTCACTAATGCATATGACAAGAAGGCCGGGGTTTCGTTTAGATGCTTTAATACATAGAAACACATCGGGACTGATAGCAGCATCATTAAACATTAACAAACTAGTTAGCAGACAGACCTTACATACATCCATGCTTACATCTCAACAGCTAACTACAAAATGACAGTCTGGCTTGCACATGCTCAGTATTTATACACTTGTGCAAGCCCTAGGATAGCATCTTAAAGGTATATACACACACATTGATCTACATCCTCCCACTTAAAAATATTGCCCTTTGAAAAAACAATATTCGCGTTAGACATGCACTATTATATACATTAGAAACAAAACACAATATTCATGTCCACATTGCTTCAAATCTGCTACAGGGTTGAAAGATGCAACCTTATCTTGTAAAATAACAGTTTGGACTAAATTTAGCAACAGGGGCAGTCTTCAGTGAACAATTCATATCAGGAACTTCTGAATTTGTCACGGAGTGGGAATGTCCTCTGGAACTTCCTCTGGAACTGGTACACTGGACAACTCACTCTGAGATAATCTTTCTCACAGGCTGTGTGCTGTGGTATAGACTCAGACACCCATCGCAACTACTTCCAATTCTGCCTAAAAACTGCTCCTTTTGACTCCAAAATGTATGATCTCAACCCTCAACAAATATTCTTCATGACACCAATCTGATCATAATCTTTGGATGTTTGTATCCTTATCACTTCTCCCTCTTGTAATGGATTGAGTGGTTTGCTGGTTTTATCGTAGTAAGACATCTGGGTTAAATGCTTCTTCAACAGATTGACTTTCACTATTGTGAATTGACTACTGATTGGTAACGTGGTTCTGGTTTGTCTCGACAAAAGTCTCTGAGCAGGTGAACCAAGATGTTTATCACGAGGAACATTTCTGAGATTCAAGTGATTCAGGAAAACATAACTATTATCTCATTTTGACTTCTCTAGTAACTGTTGTGTACTTTGAACTGCATGTTCTGCTAAACCATTTGACTGTGGGTACTCTGGGCTACTTGTGATATGAGTAAAGTCCCATTGTTCAGCCAATCTTTTGAACTGTTGGGTTGTAAACTGTGTGCCATTGTCAGAAATAACTTTGTGTGGGCTACTATGTACAGAAAAATGTCATTTCATCTTAGTAATCACAGTACTGAATACCAGGTTAGGAAGTAGGTTAATCTCAAACCAACTGGAGTAAGAGTCTACTAGCACCAAATAATGTTGACCATTCCACTTGAAAATTTTGGCAACTAGTTCCGGAATTTGGTTAAACTAAAGTATTTCCTTCTGCTGATGTGGTCTAGTACTATTACACACTGCACAAGACAAAAGTACTCTCTCAATATCTTGTGATATAGAAGACCAAAATACTAGTTCTCTCACCCTTCCTTTGGTAGAATCAGCTCTTGGGTGACCACGATGCAAGACAGCAATGTACTCTTGTTGCAAGGACTTTGGAACAATTACTTTTGGACCTTTCATAATGATACCTTTGTCAGACAAAATTTCATCTCTGTATGGAAAATAAGGCTGCACTTCTTGAGGTAAACTAGATTGCTTTGACAGCCATCCTTGATTGATAAAGTGGTTGAGCCTCTGTAAAATTGGATCTGTGGCTGTTTGATCTCTATTTAATCATCTTTAACACCACACACAATAAGAGTGATGGCTGTATCGTGAGTATTGTGATAGTTAATATGAAGTTCTATGAGATAAGAGTGAGGGCTGTATTGTGAGTATTGTGATAGTTAATATGAAGTTCACAGAGATAAGAGTAAGAGCTGTATTGTGAGTATTGTGATAGTTAATATGAAGTTCTATGAGATAAGAGTAAGAGCTGTATTGTGAGTATTGTGATAGTTAATATGAAGTTCACAGACATAAGAGTGGGAGCTGTATTGTGAGTATTGTGATAGTTAATATGAAGTTCACAGTGATAAGAGTGAGGGCTGTATCATGAGTACTGTGATAGTTAATATGAAGTTCACAGAGATAAGAGTGAGGGCTGTATTGTGAGTATTGTGATAGTTAACATGAAGTTCTACGAGATAAGAGTGAGAGCTGTATCGTGAGTAGTGTGATAGTTAATATGAAGTTCACAGAGATAAGAGTGAAAGCTGTATCATGAGTACTGTGATAGTTAATATGAAGTTCTATGAGATAAGAGTCAGGGCTGTATCATGAGTATTGTGATATGAGATAAGATTGAGAGCTGTATCATGAGTATTGTGATAGTTAATATGAAGTTCTATGAGATAAGTGTGAGAGCTGTACTATGAGTAGTGTGACAGTTAATATGAAGTTCTTTGAGATAAGAGTGAGGGCTGTATCATGAATAGTGTGACAGTTAACATGTAGTTCACAGAGATAAGAGTGAGGGCTGTATTGTGAGAATTGTGATAGTTAACATGAAGTTCTACGAGATAAGAGTGAGAGCTGTACCGTGAGGAGTGTGATAGTTAATATGAAGTTCTATGAGATAAGAATGAGAGCTGTGTCATGAGTGTTGTGATAGTTAATATGAAGTTCTATGAGATGAGTGAGGGCTGTATCATGAGTATTGTGATAGTTAATATGAAGTTCTATGAGATAAGAATGAGGTCTGTATCATGAGCATTGTGATAGTTAATATGAAGTTCTATGAGATAAGAGTGAGGGCTGTATCATGAGTAGTGTGACAGTTAATATGAAGTTCTATGAAATAAGTGTGAGGGCTGTATCATGAGGAGGGTGCATGGATCCTCAAGTATGCGGGGAAAGAAGGGTCAGGAGTTGGACTGCTTACTGGTGAGGAAGTCAGAAAGGGGGAGCTGAAGGGGATGAAAGAGGAGAGAGAATAGCAAGTATGTACAGAGATGGGAAATATGGAACTTTTTGGGTACAATAGTTGTTTAAGAGATGGAGATATTTGTGAAGCATTTACATTGGGCTTACTTGTGGAGATGTTTTTTTCAGCTTCCCTTAGAATTCTCTGAGAGAGAAGATCAACATGATGTGTGATGGAATGGATTTTCAGATTCGGGGTGCCAATACTAAGAGTACCATGTGGGGTTTGTAGACGAGGGATAAAGGTCAAAAGGTTACATTTAGTTTTAGTTACTACTGTGTAGCATTTCTAATTATGAAAGTAGTCAATTAAGATGTAGTATGTTTTGTACATTTTCCTATTATTCATTTCTGTTTCATCTGATTTTTCTCTATATATTCCCATTCACCCAGTCTTTTATCCAATATTACATACCTTAAGAACATTTAAACAGTGTACATAGTTACTTGTTTAGAGCTATACCTCTGTGTTTATTAGGTACCTTATAAGGATAGCAGAATCCAGGAGATATTACAATTGTATAAGAGTTGCCATATGTTTGCATATTACAGTTGTACAAGAGTCATCATATGTTTGCATATTACAATTGTACAAGAGTCACTATATAGTTGCATATTACAATTGTACAAGAGTCGCCATATGTTTGCATATTACAATTGTACAAGAGACGCAATATATTTGCATATTATAATTGTACAAAAATTGCCACATATTTGCATATTACAGTTGTACAACATTCGCCATATATTTGCAGCTATCAGCATGTGCTGCTTCATTTGTAAAAGTAGAAGGCCAAGCACTTAACAGTAGTAATACACACTTAAACTGCATTATAATAATTTAAGTTATTAGAAAAAATGTCCAAAAGTATTACAACATGATTATTACCAAGTGCAACTGTTTTTTACCTGGTGTGTTACAAACTTTTCAACATGAGCCATTTTAAAAGTAACAATGATGCCTATCACAGTTGCTTCCATTTCATTAGCTTCTAAAGGCAATGCTGCTATTGTCATCCTCCAGCGAGCTTTTAGATCACCCTTTTCTGCACGTTATATAATGCAGTTTTAATCATCACCAAACAGCTGTTACAGTTTGGTTGTTCACTTTTAATTACACTTCTGTGCAGGAGTTCTGTCATTAACAGCAAACTATATTTATAGCAGCCATTTATTATGGTAGAAGCTAAAGCATTTTATATATTTTATGAATGTCTTTTTTTCATGAAATTATGTCTGTCTATTAATTATTTTGATAAAATTCGATTTGTTCAAGATTTGTGCCTCTCTGCAGTAATACTGCATTTCCTATAGATATGAGACTAGAAGCAGATGGCATCACCATGCAAAATGTTACTTTTTCACAAAACGTCAAACACACACTGCTGCATTGCAGCTCTCAGATCATTTTAAATTAGTGGCTTTTAAAAATAACTCTGACATTAAAATCAATGTAATTTTACATTATCCTTACGCTTTAAAGGCATTCTGAGCTTTAAGAACACATTACAAGTTTAATTTATTGACTATCTCATACTGTTGTATTTATAGCATAACTTCTTCGCAAGGTGTTCCTATTCAGTCTTAGTATCTACTCTTAGAATGTGTGCCTTTTGGTTTCAAAGGCAAGGCAAGAGGAAGTAGTTAGACCTACTTTTGCACATGACAGATGGGTTAGAGTTGTGTCTTGGCAGGTGGTGAATTTAGACTTTTTAATTTTTTCTTAAACATTTAAAGACTGGGATATAGTCATTGAACCTGGCAATATAATTACTTTTTAGGGAAGGAAAAAAGATGAAAGAGAAGTTGCATGTCATTACCGTGGATTGTTGTCACTATTAGTACATGTAAGAACCATGATGCCACTCCACACTACTTACTTTTTACCTTTGCACTCCTTAGTCTGGCCCTTTGAGATAACAATTACCGTGGATTGTTGTCACTATTAGTACACGTAAGAACCATGATGCCACTCCACACTACTTACTTTTTACCTTTGCACTCCTTAGTCTGGCCCTTTGAGATAACAATTACCGTGGATTGTTGTCACTATTAGTACACGTAAGAACCATGATGCCACTCCACACTACTTACTTTTTACCTTTGCACTCCTTAGTCTGGCCCTTTGAGATAACAATTACCGTGGATTGTTGTCACTATTAGTACATGTAAGAACCATGATGCCACTCCACACTATTTACTTTTTACCTTTGCACTCCTTAATCTGGCCCTTTGAGTTTACACTCTTGCCTCTAAGTTTCCCCATCAACTAAACTCTTTTACTCATTTAAATTCCATCACGTTATTGAACACACTGGCCTCAGCAGTTCAAATATAGTCCTCTTCTTTAATCATTCCCTCACTTCTTTTTATAATATAAAATAGCAATACACCATTGTGTAGACTGCAAGAAAGTAAGTATGCAAGTGCCACGTCCAGCAGCATGGACAGTATCAGAGAATCAGTGTCCACCCAGGGGTGTTGTGAGGCCTAAAGCCACACGTTAGTAAGCATGGCTTAATTGTCTGGGTTTTTGACTGTGCTCCCATGGGACCATTTGTTTAATTTCCAGTTTAGCTCTTGTTAATAAATAAGTTGCAGATGGACCCTTCAGACTGAAGAGTTAATCAGTACATTATAATCACATAATAAATAAGTCTAATGACAAAGAACTACACAAATTGGATCCAAACAAATCACTAGGGGGAGACAGACTTAGTAATAAAGACCTGAGATCACTTCAGCGTGTAATTTAAAGTGCTATCATATCTGTTAATTACTAGGTCATGTAGATTTGAGGAGATTCCTCAAGATTGGAGACATGCATTTATTAAACCTGTCTTTAAGGGAAAGAGGCATAGGGCAAACTCTGAGTCATATAGACCCTTAAGCCTATTTTCATTTTGTGGAAAAATAATGGCGAACATAATATCAGATAAGCTATTGTCAGAACTGGCTAGGTTGGGACTTGAAACCATATATTAGCCTACATATGTTTAAAACAGTTCTATTACCACCTGTAACATGATGTTCTATAACAATATAACAACAGATATCAATGAAAAATTGTGCTGTGATGTAATCTATATTGATTTAACTTCAGCATTTGATAAGGTCATACATAAAACACCAATCAATGAATTAGAACAGCTGGGAGTTGATGTAATCTTGTTAAGATGGATAGCTGCATGGCTTACAAAAAGGACAATGCAAGTATCATACAGCAACTGGGCAGGTAAAATTAGAGGTTACAGTCAGGGTGTCCCACAGGAATGTATCCTAGGCTAAGTCCATACTTTGTTTAGACTGCATCTTTCAGATCTATGTTTTTCATCTGAGGTGTTCTACAGTCTGTATACAGATTACTTGTAACTAGGTAAACTGTTTACACGGGTTACAGAAAAGGCATGTCTGCAAAAGAACTTGAGTAAATTGACCCTATGGGCACAGGAAAATAATATGCTGATAAATACATCAAAAACTAAGCATGTGAGATTTAGGGAACTAAATTGAAAGGTGAATATTTAATACAGAACACAGTGATTGAAACTGTAGACTCATTTAAGGACCTGGGTATATTGGTAGATCCAGCTTTGAGTTTTTCTAATCATATCAACCAGTCGGCTAATGATAGTTACAGAAATGTAGGTAGTATCAAAACATTTATAAAGTCTAGGAAATCATAAATTATGAAGTCACTGTTTGTTAATTACATTAGACCCAAACTTAAGTATGGAATAACAATATGGAAACCCGATAAGAAAACAAGCATGAGTAAACTGGAAAGAATACAACGGAAATTGTATCACATGACAAATACAGTTAATATTGTATAAAGTAAACTCAGCGCAGGCTTTTATTTCAAGCATGGACAATAATGTCCTTCTAGTCTACCAATATACTGAAACAGCTGTTCCCATAAGTGTCCAGGCTATTCTTAAAAATATCTACACCAGTGTTTGCTTCAATGTAATCTGGTAACCTACTCTATGCATCAGCTGTTCTGTCAGACAAGCAATTAGTACACTTCTCATTCCTGTAGAATCTTCTACATAGGTTGTCTCACAATTTTCTACTATTTTTGATAACCCCAAACATTTCCAGAAGTAGCTGCCTTACAATGCTCAATATACTTGAATAAGGTCTCCTCTTAAACATTTACATGAAACACAGTACTAGTTCAAATATTTTAAGTCTTTCATAATAACTTCAGTTTTCACATATAAACAAACACTGCAAGAAAAGACTGTTTTCTCGGGTTACAGGTTCATGTAACTTGCTATAGCACTTACTTTGTTAAAGTTATTTTTCCTTTTTTTTATTTTTTTATTTTTTTTACCTTTTGGTCTCTCTCACTACCTTCCCATTAGAGATAGAAGGTGAAAGGTAATAATGGTGTATAAACAAGACTGTAGTGTTGTTGTCTTGCCTTGGTGATGGATTAAACCATTTATTTTCAGTGGTCTTTACCTCTTCATTGAAACCCTGTTGTGGATTAGTAAGCATCCAGTCGGGATCACCCATTTTTCCAAGCTAAGTAACCACTATTAAAATCTCCAAATAATTACTTTTTTCTGCTTATACTTCACTAAGTTCTACAGCTCCTTTGATTCCATACTTTCTTCCGAAAGGCTATGTCTTTCTTTCTCCAAGAAATACTTGCCACCATAACCCCGGAGATGTACTTCACCTTTAGTTTAGGTAAGCACAGTCTTATATGGCTTTGTCATTCCAACCCTCCTTTGAAACCTCATACTGACATGCATTTTTGCGCCAGTGGTTAAGAAATAATGTTTCTGCTACTCTGTCTTCCTCTACCTCTCCTGTCATGCTCCTAGTATCTAATTCTGCTTCTCACTCCTGTATCATTTCTTACAATTTTAATTTCTAAAAGTATAGGTATGCTCAACACCACTGAACGGAATATCTAGGCTTAACTTTAAACCCTGATCTCGCCTTTAAAAAGCAAGCAGATATCACTGTCAATAAAGTCCTTGCAAAGTTGAACCTTTGTCAAAGGATTACTTATCTTTTATCTTCTAGAGCCCAAATATCAAGCACTAGGAACATACTTTTAACTGAGCTGGAATATGGTCTTCCTTCCATGGTGGTGGTGCTGCGGTAGCGGTGTCACCTCACAGTAAGACGCTGTCCAGTTCAATTCTCAGCTAGAGGATCTTCTGCATGGAGACATGCGTGAATGGGCATACCTTCGTTGAAGGTTGTACGTCAGGGCTGGTAACTCGGCACGTAAAAATCAACTACCAATCATTAGCGGACCGGAGTTCCGCTGTGGCGACCCCTAACCGGGAAAAGCCGAAAGACACAACAACAACAAATAGTTAAGGATAAAACAGAATAAAATCTGTACATTTATACTGTTAGCCTAGCCTTTAGTCCAACACTGCAAACTTCTTGAAAATGCCAACTGGTTCTTAGTGAATAATAGGGCTATATCTTTCTGATTAGCTCGTTTCTCATCAAAGTGATAGAATACGTTTATTTCCAGCCCCACCCCCAAAAGGAAAAAGGAAACTTCTAGTTGAGGTGCTACTTTATGAGTTTTGACACTCACAAGACAACTTTCAAAACCACTCTTGGTGAAAGAGCTTTTTGAATATTTGGACCTTCAAAACTGGAACTGCTCTTCTACACTTGTAAAAAATGAAGATTTATTTTAAGAAGCCCTTAAAGAACACACGATTTCTGAATCTGCTTACACATGTTTCTAAGACAACAGTTAACAATATCTAAATTAATTTTCTGTAAGTTGTAGAAGATGCTTTATTTGCGTCTATTTTGCTTTTGTACATTTGTGCATAAATGTAACAATGTTATTCCAATAAGTAAGTGTTCATAGGCTCATAGGTGCTTGCTAGTCTGTTGATCCATGCTGACCTTTAGGAGTCTAGCCTTGCATTCCAGTGAAGTTAATTGTAATTTGTTAGGATTGCATTTCTTAAACATTGTATTCCTATGTGATGGTGTAGCTGTCTTCATATACCATATTGTTAATATTATATTTTGTACCTCTTGAGGTATCTGGGTTGTGGCTGAGAAATGGTCAATGACCAGATTACCCACCCTATCATCAAATGAAAAATCAGTAAATAAATAATCTAAGATGAATATTATACAAATTGTACTCAACTGCAGTGCTGCAGTATGTGATGCCACATTCATGATATTTATGGCTTTTATCCATTGGCATACTTGGATGTTATCCTGTAAATGTATTATGTGTAGAATTTTTCTCCTCAGGACTCCACTGAAAAATGGGCAATAGCTCACTCAGAATATCCTGGTCAACATATGCAAATAAATATATATGAAATAAAGATGTATATACATTTGAAATGATTAAACACTGTAATAATAAAATCAAGTTGACTGTATTTACACATTTATACAGTGAGTGGGGATAAAACAACACAGCATAAACATAGGTCTTAAGTCATTTTGCTTTTCTTTGATAGCTGTCTTCATCTGCTAGTATTGTAAAATGAAAAATGTTTAAAAATCTCTTAAAAGAGGGAAAACTGAACACTAACATTCCTTATAATAAATTTATTGTACTACAAGAACCATTTTACATGTAGTGAAAATAATGCAATCATTATAGTATGACTTAGAATTATAAGAAATGCAATATCTTGGCAATTAAGCAGTAAGGTCAATTGTGATTGTTTCTTAACACATACTTGTCTTTGCTTTGTGATTGTTTCCAGCCCCTCATACCAGCAACTAACAGGGTCTCTACCCGCTTCGCTCCCCACCCTGCCCTCTATTCCCTCCCGCCCCCGGTGGTCCCACCTTTATTGCACTCAAACCCCTCCCATCTTTCTCATAGCCAACCACAGCACTAACCCAACACTACCTCCTCCATCTTCCCACTACTATCACACCTCCTCAACTAACATGTACAAACATACCTTTCCTATGCTCACTGCATGCACTCTCCTTGCATATCTTACATCCTACCAAAGCTCCATCATTCCCCCACTCAACCACTACCACTGTACTACTACTCACACCACCACTCATGTCTCACCCACACTCAGCTCCCCTCCCACCAGCTCAAGAACCATCCCTATGTACCCCCTACATATTCTACCAACTATATTACTCAAACATAAAGTATCCCTACAACCTAACATAGTAACCCTCCCACCATACCTATTACCCACAGAGCACAATCATAAAGTTTCCCTTATAAACAAACACATTCAAAAACTGAGAAAACTAATAATCTCATGCTTATCAAAACTAGCCCTAAGTGGAGATATCCACCCCAACCCTGGCCCTACCATCTCCAACCCCAATCTTCATAATCAGACTAGAAACCACAACTTCTCCCATATTACAGCCAATAGAAAGCCAAGTGACTTCCTTCTACTATGCCTAAATATTAGAAGTATATCCAACAAAGTCCATGAACTCCATACCACCATAGACTTGTACTCCCCAGATATAGTCCTCCTGACAGAAACCTGGCTAAAACCTCACATTACCAGTGAGCAAATACTCCCTACAGGTTACAGCATACTAAGAGTAGACCGGCTAAACAAAAAAGGAGGTGATGTAGCTATAATATTTAAACAGCATCTAAACATCCAGATCTTAAAATCATCAGCTCTACAAATAGGCAATGAAGAAATAATATATACCAACCTCAAAATTAACCAAAACAAAACCATCAACATAATTGGATGCTACTTCCCACCTGGCCAAAACATCCCTCCCCTAAAAAACCTCCTCAGCTGGTCTACCCACCATCTCCCCCAAGAAACTATCATCTTAGGTGATTTCAATATTGACTGGCAATCCTGTTCTGGCAACAGTCCAACCCATCATGTGCACCTTCATGGCTTCACTCAACTAGTCCAGTCACCAACCAGGATAAATAAAAACTCCACCAAGCACTCTACCCTGGATTGGATACTAGTCAGTAAGAGCCCCCAGTCATATATAACAGGCTGCTTATCAGATAGCCTCTGTGATCACTCCCCAACATTCCTACTCAAAAAAAACCTATACCAAGCTAAACCTGTCATCTACCGTCAAATACGTAAAAAACTAAACTTTAACCCACTCACATTCATCTCATCCCTCAAAGAATGTAACTGGCATCCTCTAACGTACCTCAGTCTAGATGATGCAGTTGAATTTTTTAATACTACCTTCCTGAACATCCTTAATTACCATGCCCCCATAAGATTCTCCAGAACCAAAGCACAACCCTCCCCATGGCTACAGAAAACCACTAAGTCAGAAATGAAAAACAGGGATAAAGCCTGGGAGCACTGGCGCAAAACCAAAACCCCTCAGCTAGACAGAAATTCCTAGAACTACGCAATAGAGTCAAAAAGCTAATAAAACAGGACAAATCCCAATACTACCAGTCTGCCCTAGTCTCCTCACAACACAGCCCCAAACAATTCTGGTCCTCCATAAACTCCATCCTCCACCCAGGTAAAGTCAGTACCCCTCCTCCTAACACTCACTCCTCAGAAAATATTGCTACCTCATTCAACACACACTTCACCCAAACCATACTATCACTAGCTAAACAACACAACCCCCCTCCCCTCCAACCCACACCTTCAACTAGTAATCTCCCCACTGCCTTCTCTTTTTCTCCTGTACCTACCTCCAACATAAGAAAAACTCTTAACTAAACTTAAACCCACCAAATTAGCAGCAGACAGCCTCCCAAGTGAATACCTACAAATCGCAGCTGATACTCTGGCCTACCCAGTATCCATCTTGATTAACCGATCTCTGTCAGAAAGTTACGTTCCCACACTGTGGAAAGTATCACATATAATTCCCCTCCACAAAGGCGGACCCTCCACAGAACTAACCAATTACCGCCCCATAGCTATTCTCTCTCCACTCTCCAAAATACTAGAGAGATGCATACACTCTCAGGTCTCAGACTACCTCCTTACTAACAACCTCCTTTCCAGTACTCAGCATGGTTTCCAACCAAACCATAGCACCACCACTGCCTTACTCTCCTTTACTAACACTATCCTTCAGCATAAAAACAATGGCTATCTCTCCTCTGCTACTTTCCTAGACCTATCTAAAGCATTTGACATGGTCCCACACAAACAACTTATCTCTGTCCTCAATAACCTATCCTTCTCACAATTGGTCACCAACTGGTTTCAGAGTTACCTGTCTGACCGCCAACAATCCGTTGTATGGCAGAATGACATATCTCCCCAACTACCTGTCTCCATAGGGGTTCCCCAAGGATCCATCCTTGGACCCCTACTCTTCTCTGTTTACACCAATAATCTAGCCTCTGCCACCAAACATGGCACACTCATACAATACGCAGATGACTCGACCATCATCTGCTCAGCCCAGTCCCTACCAAAACTGCAAAAGTCACACAGGAAGCCTTTTCCTCTGTTGAAACATGGTTATCCGATGCCCGATTAATACTCAACCCAAACAAAACTAAACTACTCATCTTCCAACCCACCAAACATACTCAAAACAACTCTCACTTTAACATCATGGCAAAAGACAACACCACTATATACCCAACTGAACACACCAAATTGCTAGGAGTGGAAATAGACAATAAACTAAAATTTGACATTCACATATCCATGACTATAAAAAAAGTCTACAAAAAACTAGGAGCGTTAAACAGAAATAAGCAATTTCTCACCAAAGCAGCAAAGATTTCAATAGCAAATTCCCACCTTATCTCCACCCTACTTTATGCCTCTCCAATATATATACCAACCTAAGGCAATGTGATCTAAACAAGCTAGAGACCTGCTACAACAAAAATCGTCAAATTCGCCACAGGGCCATCCTACCGTAGTCACCACTGTCTCTCACTTGCTGAACTGGGCTGGCTTGAACTCCCTCACCTCCTTCAGTGGTATCAACTTTCACTCGCCCACAAACTAGTAAACCATCCACTAAATGTCCCATCCCTCCAGAATCTACTCCAACCCTATCGCACCACCAGACCACTAAGATCCAGCAGCAAAAATCACTTGCAGATCACTAAAGCCAATAACTCTGCTGGTGAAGCACTATTCTCTTGTGCCATAGCCAAATTATGGAACTCACTCCCACCCACAATTACCTCCATACCATCATGCACCCACTTCAAAACTTTACTAAAAGCGCAACTAAAAACATGCTGGCTATGCCCTTGCAACTCCCACTCTAATATCATCCACCCCATCCAACCACTACCTTTCTTTCCACTCCACTAACTACCTTGATTATAGCAAGCTAAGATGCTCATAAGCCAGTACTTATTATACAGCACAAACTTCTTCTTCTTGTAACATTTGTTAATGTCTGGTATGCACTTCACAGATAAAGATTCTAGTTGTCTACTGATGTACTATGTTCTTCATCTGTAAATATGTTGCAAGTAATTGCTATGTAAATTGTTATTCACTATGTAATCCAATGTATATACTGTCTGTTTATTTTAACTGTGGAGCTTTTCTCCCCGGGCCTCCGCTGAAAATGGACCTACGTCCAGTCGGACACTCCCGGTCAACAAATTTAAATAAATAAATAATAATAAATAAATAAGTAGAAAGGCAATACTTAAAATCTAAAAAAACACAATTGAGCCCAGCAGCTTAAAGTCCACTCATAAAATGTAAAAAATGTAGAAAACCACACTGCCACAGCTAGGAATCACCCGTCGATACTTTATTGGATACAATCACAAACAGATTGAGCGCTTTCTTCCCTTAAAATAGGGATTTCATCAGAATCTGTATACATTCAAAAATTCCCCCTTTAAATACTTTTTAAAAATAGTGATGTCACTCATTACAAATTAATGAGCCAAATTTAAAGTGTTACAGGCATAAGTTGTATTATCTGTTGTACATTCTTAAAAATATTCAATAAAACCTTTACAAGTGTGCAGTTTCTTTTAAAAAGTATATGTATATATTGTTCACCTTTCCACTTGCTATCTTTAAAATAACATATTATGTAAAATTCATTTCATAAGGTCCACTTTTTCATTTAGAATAGGCTTTATAGAAATAATTTCATTTAAGCCTGGAGGTATACTTGCTTGCAGTTTAATTTGCCATTTAGTTTCCTTCTCTTCTATGTGGCTCCTATAATCACCACCCCATGGGTTTTTCCTAACTTTCTCTAAAATACTAAACCTGAATTATTTACAATCCTGGGAAATGCTGATATGTCTGTATAGGGCATTACTGGTGTTTTTAGTACTAATTTGGTATGTGTGTTCATAAATCCTGTCCCTCAGTCTTCTCTCAGTTTTACCTACGTAATATTTAAAATCTAATTATAAATAAGCTTTGCCTGCCCCACAAAAACAATTTATATCCTTATGTTGATTATGTGTTGCGTAAAAATAGCCATGAATATTTAATTTGCTATGTGTGTGTGTATATATATATATATATATATATATATATATATATATATATATATATATATATAAATATTTATATATATATGGGATCCGTACAGATCCCCGAATACAAAATCACTGAGACTAATTTCAATTTGGCATACTTGCGCGAAAGTGCTTTTCACCGAAGTAGCACTTTCCCGTAAGTATGCCTGTTTGTGAGACCGCACTATGGTGTGGATAAGGGAAAATTCCCTTTTCCTCACTGTAGTGCGGTCTAGGAGTGAGAATATTAAAGTAGGGAGGTGTGTGTGGGTCACAGCATAAACGTAGATTTCTTTCATTTTTTTTTTTTAACATATATTAACGAAAGCGCTTTTTCGTTGAAAGCGCTTTCATTAATATATGTTCAGTGATTATGGATTCGGGACTTTGCACATTCGTGCATAAGTCCTAGATCCATATATATGTATATATATATATATATATATATATATATATATATATAAAACAGAAGAATAACAAATTTGAAGAGTTTTTCATTTTCCTCACTTTTGATACATGATATTTTACCTTTGCTGAGATATCTTACAATACTAAATGAAAAGAATTAACAAAGAAAGACAAACATGTCTTCAGAGCTATATTTATGCTGCTTTTACTTTGTTTTTCATTATACTGGTTTACTTTTTAACACTCCTTCCTTCAGACCTTTTTGTGATTTCTTTTCACAACGCTTTCCACAACTCACTCTCGGACACATCAGTCCCTTCTGTTGTACATCCTTTTGCTCGATTCCACACTCGCTTTTACAGAGTTACTTTTTCCTTGTTCTTTTCTCTCTCCTTTCCTTCCTCTCATTAGACCCCCCCCCCCCCTGCAAGCTGTTTTACTCAGTGGACACTGGCTCCAGTTGAACAAGCCCACCATTGTTCCTGAGTGCCCCTCCCTTACACTTATTGGGCAACGTCTTCATTGATCTCTTCCATTTCACTACCAAACATCCATTGGCCATTCTGAACCTTCCTACCATTGGCTCTCGCACTCCACCAAAAAGCCAATAATTTGAAACAGTTAGTAGCTTGACAATTGGCTGTGTTTCTTTTTACATGTTCAGCAGTTGAACACTCGAGGCTCATTGATTGGCCGTGGAGTTCAGTACACATTCAGCGGATGGAGGCTCCTCATTGCACGGCGGTAGGCCACTTAGGTTTATACAGATTCAATCATTGGACACTTCTCATATCCCATGGTTTGGCTGTTATCGTTTTACATAATTTCACATGTTCTAATTACATCACTGTTCAGGCATTTCCACCCTTCTCGTAGCTTAATGTTTAACTGATTAAATCTATACATGATGTTTAATGTTTAACCGCTTGTAACTCAGTAATTGGCTGCTTAGCTTTATACATGTTATATGATTGGTGGTTTAATGTTGCACATGTTTTACTATTGGCTACCTCTTAATACCTTTGTATTTCTTGTATCTGAATTCACAAAAATGCACTATTATACTTATATACAAGCATACTTTCCAGTTGCCCTTATATTTCCATTGCCATCACAGACAGTTGTCTGTATGAAAGGAACATCAGAAACTGAATTTTCCAGAAACAAAGCATTTCCTAAGAACAAATGCAACTCCTGATGGACTAGATATGTTTGTAAATGTCTTTATGAGGGCAAAGGAAGGTAAATTCAAATATCCTTTATTGGCCATAATGGCTGCTGATAGTCTGCTCAACTCTTGCTCATAACATCAACCATCCATTGTTTACACCAAGCTAGATTGTACTTAAAACAGTCACCCTCCCAAATTAGCACCTGAACAATTGGCCTGAGAGGAATATAAAGAGAAATGGCAAATACGTCAAGGGAGACTGGTATATATCATACCCTGTCCACTTTTAATAAGTGGAAGGCACACAATACCCATCGTCATCATCAGGTTGAGCCAACAGCCACAGAAGGCAAAGAAAAGCTTCACTGCTGACATAACTCCATGTAAAGACAATAGCAGAAAGATTTCTCCACACATATGTAAAGAAGGCAGGAAAGTTCCAGTTAATCAGAAACACTTTCGGTGAAGTTTTCATATACTCTCCGGTAAATGTCTTCCATTTTGGAGAGAAATATCAGGGTTATGCAGGTAGTAAGCTCAGAAAATGAGCCAAATACCTAGTGTTTGAATTGAGATAATATAAAAAGAAATGCCAACCAATGCCTGAGTCCCATCCAGAAACAAAAATCTTTCCAGTTTTCCCACCAATGTAGGAAAAGCCTAAATGATTGGCAAAACTAACCTGAAAATATTCTGCAGAATCCCTTTATCTGTGCTGGAAGTAACTAGGAAAACATCATTCATGCAGACTATACAACAAGGAAGAGAGTCTCCAATACAATTAACTGGTGCGTGGTGTATATGAGAGACAGTTAAGGAAATGCAACATTACATTGCTATACAATGAGTGAAACAGGATAAAACTGGCCAGACAACATTGCTTTTAAAACCTAGGCAATAAAGATATAAGCAGGTAGTCAGCAATTTAACAAGGTATGAACTCTAAAGTTAATATACAATAACTAGAGGTAAACAAGTTAAAAGGGAAACCATTTAAAATATAGCAAATGTCATTGATAACTCTGAATGCATTACCAAGATCTAAGGATGTTATTGGTGCTTAAGTGCCTATGAATGTGTAAACAAACTTCAAGAAATGTGGGGTGTAAACCCTGAAAATTTTATGAAAGAAGGTGCTGCTGTGCTGTACTGGAACTGGAACCAAAGTCTTCCTAAGACACAAAGTTTGCTGGCTGTACTGGAACTAGAACCAAAGTCTTCTTAAGACACAAAGTCTTGCTGGCTGTACTGGAACTGGAACCAAAGTCTTCTTAAGACACAAAGTCTTGCTGGCTGTACTAGAATTGTTGAATCAAAGTCTGATTAACACAAAGTTTTGCATAACTGTATTGGCAGTTTGTTTAGACACAGAGCCTTGCAACCTGCACTAATAAGAAAATATTACTTGCAGCACAATGCTATTTTACTCTAAGCACAGTTACTAATAAACTTATTTTTGTAACAAATGACACATACTCTTCTGTCAGTTTGTAGCATAAATATACCAAGACTTTACTCTTGATTAGTATGGAAGATTATAGCTGGTTCTCCAATATAATACCTCGAAACAAGTGTGTTCCTACCAAATACCTCTAAAATAGCTGAAATTTAACAATCTACTTATACTGTTCTGCTCATGCACTTAAAATCCTGTTTTTCTCTTGCTGTTTTTTGGGGCTTTATAGGAAACATCTGTTGTGCTGATGCTTTTCTTTTTAGACTTGTTTTTAGGAAATGTTTTGTGATGGACTTTCCTGTTGTCCTTCTGTGAAACCATTTAAGCACTTTTGCTGATGTGAGAATGCATGCAATCAGGAATTGTTTTTCTGCTGATTTTACAAAAAGCCATGTCCATTAACAAAAGTCTGAAAGGAAACATCTGTAAGAATATGTCAAACTGTTCTGCTGCTGATATTGAAAAAAACATATTTTTGAGGAAAAATCATCCATTTTATCTGTTTTGATACTGTAGGAGAACATGTTTTCTGAGGAAACAGCTTTGTAAAAGAGCACATATTGCTGAGTTTATAAAAATCATGTATATTAATAGATACAGTCAGAGCTAAGTCATACTAGAGTATGGATGCTCATTACATATTGCTAAGCTATATTTCTACATTTAAGCAAGCTTTATTGCATGCCTCATTTGTTTTTCATTTTTATAGCAGAATTAATTTTAACCTTTATTTATTGTTTAACACACTTAGCAGTTCCCCCTTTTATTTTAAATCAGGGGGAGAAATTCGTCATTGTTTGATAATACATTTTTATTATGACAACTGACAACAGTAACTTGTTGATTAACTCTTGTTAAGCAAACTTTAATACATGTAAGCAATATGCAAGCAAGCACTACAATAACAATAATAGCAATTAAAAATATGATAATTTTCCTGTCCACCCTGTAAATAGATTACTAAACCACTCACTCCAATCGTCATTCCAGTTTTTTCTAGTATGTTGTGACACTTGCACAAGCACCTCTAAATGAGCTTTTAAAGACTGTTTTATCTGGAATAAATGTACAACATTGTTCTCCTATTAAGACATACCCTTGAGATACGGGTATGTATTCTAATGCCATTCGATTTTGTAAAACCATAGTTGGTATGGCTGTCATTTCGACAGTAATGTTTGAGATTGCGCTGAAAGTGGCATTTGCCAATACTTCAGCCAAATTAGATAGTAATTCCCAA
The DNA here is from genome assembly GCF_019279795.1 of Protopterus annectens. Lineage (NCBI taxonomy): Eukaryota > Metazoa > Chordata > Ceratodontiformes > Protopteridae > Protopterus > Protopterus annectens. The sequence continues at coordinate 1,162,012,969 of NC_056737.1, read as the reverse complement.
ATGGCTTTTGCTGCTCCATACCAAGGGAATATACCGGATCCAGAAATTACATCATCTCCTAGATCCATAACTTTTAATTTTAAATAATCAAGATTTTGGTGGAAAATATGTGATGTATCTAAGGTGTTTACTGGATTTTCTAGATTTACAGTTACAGGTAATGTGTCTCTTTTCTTTTTTGCATTTCTAATACTTCCCTTTGGTAACTCTTTTATATGATGCATTGCTGGTACTTCTAGCCCTATATAACAGGTGCCATTCCATCCCTTTGGTAACCATTTATAACCATATTTACCACATATGTAATATAACCCATCTGATAGGACAACACTGCTATTTACTAGACTGCCATTTACCTGTCCCATAATAGGAGTTTTAGCATGTACAACCATAAAATTTTTATCTGTTTTACTTCGCCAACATGTAACATCAGTTTTGCATTCATTTTTGTTTTTTGGAAAATGAAATACCGCTATGTCACTTAATATTAACTGACCCTTAGCTGGTATTAGAATAGGAAAACCATGAAAAAATACCTCACGTACTGGTATGTGGTTATGAAAGTTTATCATTTCAATTGTGGTAATGCAATTACTATTACCCACTGGGATGGCTCCATTTTGTTGAAAACATGTGATTCCCTGTACTATAGCAGATAATCGTACTCTTGCTTACCTAACTGTACATTTATAACTTGGTCTCCTGTCTCATTTGTCATTACCCTCCAAATACTGACAGAATTTAGTGGAATTGGCACTAGAGGCATAACCCCTATTATTTTAGGTATTAAACTACATACCCAGCAATCAGAAACATTCATACTTTTTGCATACCAACATTGTCTTGCCAAAAAAAGTGGTAAAAGATGGTGACCAATCTTGCTCATTTTTCTACATTTCTTTACTCTCTCTCATGTAACTTTAAAGTTTTACAGGTTGTAAGTACAATTTAATACTTAGTAATACAATAATAGTTAGTATGATAGCTATTATCAATTAAAAAAAATCTTTTAAATAGAAATTCCATTTCTGAATCATTTTACCTTTGGTCATCCGAAACTGGAAGTCTAAAAGGATGCACTTTAAACCATGTCAATTTCATTATGTTTTCTCTGTGGAAAACCTACAAGAGAATACACTTAATCAGATTTACATTGCTCACTAGTTTTAATAACTTTTAACTGATCTTTATGTACCAACATTGTTTTGTTTTTCTTTTTTCCTTTGATTTTATACAATAATGGTCCAATTTGTTCCGCTATTTCAAAAGGGCCTTGCCAGTTGCTATCCCATGGACCTTCCATTTGGAACATTTTTACCAATACTTTTGTTCCGCAGGGAAGGTTTTCTTCAAGTGGGAAAACTGGCTCCTTTTTCCACAGGTGGAATTCTAGCTCTTTTGCATTGTAATTGCATATTTCTGTAAGCCTTTTTAAACATTGCTGATGCTTACTGATTTCTAACATAGGCCTGTCATTAGGTATATCTGGATCAAGTGGTAGTGGTATAGGCATTTTACGACCTGTCACTATTCCATATGGTGAAATACCTGTTTTCTATTTGGTGTCACCCGGATACCCATTAAAATGCCAGGCAAATGCTGTACCCAAGTATTGCCTTTTTCCAAGCATGCCTTTTTTAGACGTTCTTTTAACATCCAATTCATGCGCTCTACTATGCCATTGGATTGTGGATGGTATGGTACATGAAATATTTGCTGTATGCCCAATAAATTACATATTTGCTTAATGAGATTACTAACAAATTGTGGACCATTATCTGATTCTATGACATATGGCCATCCCCAATGACAGAAAATATTTTTCCATAAAGCTTCTGCTGTTGCCTTTGCTGTCATGGTTTTGGTAGGAATTGCTTCTACCCATTTTGAAAAGACGTCCACTACTACTAGCAGATCTCTGTAAACTCCCTTTGTTGTTGGCAAAGGACCTGCATAATCTATCTGAATTGCATACCATGGCCCATCTGCTGGCTGTACCCGATGTAATTGAGGCTATTTGCTGGTCTAGCTCTTTTAGGGTACTAACTTCTGTTTTTAAGGCACTAACTACTAGATAGTATATTTAACACTGAAACTCAGCTTTACTTTGTCGCATATTGCCTACTCAGAGGTGATCTCTGCCTAACATGCAAAGCTATGTCAAACCCAGAGCTGTTGGACATGCTCCACTTAAAGAAATCCCAGTCCCTCCGAGCTACATGCTCTAGGGACCTAAACCTTGTCACCACAATAAACAGAACATGCAGGAGGGATAGATTCCTGTCCCAGAGACTTCCCATACTCTGGAATAAACTACCTATCTATATCAAACAACTCTCCTCATTAGCACTCGTCAAGAAAAATTTTGATGACTGGATGGGAAATAGGAAATTCACCCCGGGGATCACTTCTGCGGCTCTGCTAGACAGTGGCACAGGAAAATAATTTTCTTGGGTGGCAAAAACCAGGATACCTTTTTGGCTGGGCTTGTAAAGGCTCTAGGGCCGATAGCCTAGTACCTACCTATGAACCTATGAACTTCTGTATCAATGTATATATACCCTGAAAGTTTTTCCCCACTTTGTGCTGCTTCTTTTGTTAATGAGTCAGCCAATGCATTTAACCTGAAAGCTTCACTTGTTGGTTTTTGGTGTGCTGTTTCTTTTAAAATGCTGTACTGTCCTTGTTGATTTGACATTTTTATGACTTTATGTATGTCTTTTAATACTTCAGCATGGCATAATGGCTTGCCTACACCATCTAAAAATTCTCATCTTATCCCAAGTGTCCATATGCAGTCTTAAAAAAATTACTACATAAGCACTGTCTGAGAAAATGTTAACAGGATTATAATACCTTAGCATGTACAGTACTGCCTCCAATTCAGCTCTTTGAGCTGACATATGCCCTGGTAACTTAATTAGTTTAGGATAACCCATCTATGGATTTTCCGGAACTACAGCAAATCCTGTCCAGGATTTGCCTTTGTCCCAATACCATGCTCCATCTATAAAGACAGATGGTTTAAAGTGGTCAAAATCAGATGCCAGAAATTGCATGTCCGGTGACATTATTTTTTCTAGGCAGTTATGCTGTTTTCCTTCATATCCCATGTGATTTGATAAATATTTGTCCCTGTCTGAATTGTGACAGTTTTCATTCTGAACAATGCCATCCATTTTGAAAGACTGCCTGACTAATACCATCTGTGATTTTGTTCATTTCAAAATTATCTATTAGAGCTTTTACTGCTTGGTGTGGTGTTTGTACTATAATATTGGAAAATACAGTAAAATACTCAGTTTGCTTGATACCCCAGTAAATGGCCAGTAACTGCTGTATGCAAGGGTGGTAGCCCAATTTCACTGGGGTCACCTTTCTACCACAGAAAGTAACTGGACGTAATGTTTTTTCCATTCTGTTCTTGCCACCATGTGACCATTCTTGTAATAGCACCACAGATAATGTTTTTTCCTGCTGCTGCCTGTAGCACAAACGGCAACTGTGGTGTGGATGCTATTAATTCTGTAGCCTGTGCTAATTTTACTTTCATTTGTGAAAATTCCTCATCCTCATGGTGTCCCCACTGTTGAAAGGTGGAGCTCTTCTGTTGTAAAGAGGAGCAGCCACTGCTGTATAATTCTCTATAAATTCCCTATTGTAATCCATGATTCCAATGAATTTATATAGATCTGGTATAGTCAATGGCTTTTCCATTTGCAAAATGACTTGCACATGCATAGGGCAAGGAGACCTTCTTGATGGTTTTATTATAGTGCCTAGAAACTTGACTTCTTGAGACATAAACTGAATCTTTTCACTTTTAACCTTAAACCCTGCCGGCTGTAAAGTATAAAAAACTTTAAGCAGCTGTACATGCTCCTCTACTGTCTCAGACTGGATCAATACGTCATCAGTATAATGTAACACTGAATCATTCTTTTCTAGATGTTGCAGGATGGATCCCACTGTCTGGTGAAAGATAACTGGACTGTTTTGAAATCCTTGAGGTAATCTTGTCATGACATATTGCTGATTTTTAAATGTAAAGGCAAATCGTGACCAATCCTTTTTCTTGAGTGGTACTGCAAAAAAGCTATTTGTTAAAACTATTACTGTAAACCACTTACTTTGTGGCTTAATATGTGCAGACAACTCTGGAACTCCCGGAATCAAATGTGCTCTAGGAGTTGTGTATCGATTAACCTTCTGTAAATCAATAACAAGACGATAACTACTGTCTTTTTTCTTGACTGGCCAGATTGGTGAATTTGTGGAACTGTTGCCTTTTTGTATAATTCCTTCCTTTTCACATTCTGCAATACATTTTTCCATATGTGCTTCTGCCTCCATAGGAATGGGATATTGTTTTTGAAATGGAGGTACATAATCCTGATCACTACCCACCCCTACTGGCATTTCTAGTATTCCACAATCATTGGGACCCTTGGACTACAGATTTGGGAATTGGTGATGTAAATGCTGCCACACATCCTCACTGTCCATATACACATATCCTTTAGCTTGTCAGGTATTTCAGGAAGAGAGATTGCACAGCAACCTGCACTTTTCTCTCCCTCTCCTTTTTTCCTGTCTCCTATCCACAGAATAATGTTAGGCAAGTCAGTTACTATGCCCAAAGGCCCTAGAATATCCATACCAATAATGGTAGTTGAGCAGGATGGATGCATTAAAAATGCATCCTTCCATGTCTGTCCTTCTTGGTTAAAATTTATGTCTACATCTTTGCAGCATCCTGTGCCATTAAATGCTGAAATACAAACCTTTTTCATAGAATTTGCTGGTAATTGTCTATTTGTGATGGATACTGCTGCTCCTGTGTCTAATAAGACATTATTCCATAGTGACCCCTTTACCCAGATATCAATCGATGGTCGTCCGTCTCGACCCATTTTAAAAGTAGTCAAGAAAGATACCAGAGTGGGGGAGGCACACCCCTATTGTAAGGAGATCCATTCATCTTCCCATTTATTGTCGAATGCAATATCACACACTGCATGTTCTTGCTTATCATCTTCCTCTGTGTCTGAATGATCTATATATTTAGGTTTTTCAATCTCTTTTCATAACTGCTGCCTAGCCATCCTTTCTGCCTGCTCTACCAAATGTTTTGGATTTACAGGTAAAGCTGCTTGAAAATCTTTTGGGCATAAATCCCTTTTTCCTGTGTATTGATGGCCCTTATAATTGTCTTTACCAATATTGTAAGGTATCTGTGCATAGACCTGTTTTTCTGATTTTTCTTGCAAATCTTGTGGGTCTGTCTTTGGAAACACACTCTATTCTTCCTTCCTTTTATGCCAAGCTTTGTAATGATCACAATTTTGTTTAACATGCCCTTTTTTCTTACAGAAAAAAACATGTTGGTACCTTTTGTTCATTACTTACACCCAATCCTGGTGCTACACACACAGTAATAGGAGCTGGTGGTGAAGATGCAGTTCTACCTGCTGGTGGTTGTTCACACCACCGTTGCCTTCCCTGGTTTTTAACTTCTCCAATTACCTCAAATGGCTCACTACCCTCTCCTAATGCAAAGATATGGTGTGAGTATAATGTCCCATCATCAGCCATAGTCTGTCCCCTCATTAATTTTTGTACCAAATCAGTGAGGGTGTCTGAATTTTCTTCATCAATGCATTTAATATCCCCTGGGACCACTTTGAGTTGCTCTAGAAAGCAATGTATTAACTGTTTCTGCATTTCTGGTTTTTGCATGTCCCTCCCCAACTTTTGATATATGATTTCAAAGGCAAGTCTGAAATGGTCAGCTTGTTCCATTAATATATCAGAGATGGGGATTTTAAAATGATCTAACAGCTTATCTGTGAGAGGCTGCTGTTTAACTAAGTGTATTTCTTTAACTGAATGACAGTTTTAAAGCATTTATGAATAAAAATCCAGAAACATGTAAGTAATGTATCTGTCCATACATCAGATCCTGTTGAGTATGCTACCCATTCTTCAAATGCAAACATTGTAAAATATGCCTTTTTATCATTCCACTGTGGTAAGCTTTGTAATAATCTAGACTGTGTATATAGATCTGCAGTGGTGCCCTATTCTATGACTTGTACTGGATTTGTGCTCTGCAATTCCTCCTTTAACCCTTCTATTCAAATATTAGCTTGTATTAGTTTATCCTGAACATCATTAACTAGATGTTTTTTATCCTGTAACTATTACTTTAGATCTGATATTTCCTTTTCTATTTCTTTACAGATTTTATGATACTTTTTAGTAGACTCTTCTGTTGATTGTAGGGCCCCTATGCACTTTTGACAGAGGTCTTGTATATCATTTCTGAACTTTTTGACCTCACCTTGTCTGTCTCTTAGAAATTTGTTAAATTTTTCTATTAAATGACAAAGAACCTTCCCCCTGTCCTCATCTGTTGTGTGTTTAGCAGTGGCTTCATTCCACTGTTGTACAGATTTTTAAAGGGTGTAACAAGATATATAGGGGATTCTGTCAATAATAGATTTGACTGTTGTTCTAACTCTGATATCAATGCAGTAACAGAACACAGTTGTTTAATATCTGGATATAACATAAACAATTTACCTTTTTGGGCATACTGGGGCAACGCAGAAACTGCCTCATGTACACAGACAACCTTGTCCTCCTACCACCCAACACTACAACCTGGGAGAGATGCACTTACATATCCAAACTGGAAGCAAAGCTCTCTCCAGCCAATATTGTGCTAGACAGTCAAGAGGAGAAGGTTAACACCTGCACTACACCTCAAGCAACACATAGTCCTTCAAAACCCACACCATCAACACCCACACATAGCAACACTAAACCCACATATGCGGAGGCCCTTAACATTAACCTGCCCAAGCAACAAGGACCTCTGAAGCTGAAACACAAACACCAGTCACAACCAAAGTGACACATAGCTCACAACACCAGTGTGCCACCCAACAACAGCACCTAAGGCAAGGCAATGTACCCAACACTTTAGTCATAGGTGACTATATAGTCAGGCACACTGATGTCCCACTCACCAGGCTGAACAAGGAGAAAATTACAGTCAGCTGCCTGTCGGGTGCCAGGATTCACCACATAATGCATGCACTCAAGTCACTCTACAAGTACAAATACGACTCTGTCATTGTCCATGTTGGAGTGAATGACTTCAGATGTACCTCCCTGGACTGCATGAAAAGAGACATGGAAGAGCTCTCTGATCATGTGGCCCAGGCAGGTATGACCCTAGCCCTGAGTAGCATCCGGCCTTCACCCAGAATGATACCACAGTATAAGGACAAAATGATTGACTTCAACAATTGGCTAAGCTTCTGGTGTCATTCAAAGGGGATCCAGTATCTGTCTGCCTGGGAAGACATGATCAACAAACCACTATGCTTTGCTAGAGATGGTCTGCACCTGTCACCCCTGGGATTCAGGTTACTAGCTAAAGCTCTTGCCACTTCTATAGTGCCTTTTTTAGGCAAGGTTCAAAGGACAAAACCAACACCGTGACAGATACAAGCATGCAAAATCTGAAGGTAATGCCCCTCAGTCCTAGAAGTCTAAACCTCAAAATGCACTCTCTCAAGGCACTCCTAAAAATAGAGAACATCGATATCTGTGCAGTAACTGAGACCTGGTTCAAGGCTCCAGAGAGCACCTCTGCAATACCAGGCTACAACTCTTACCACACTTTTCATAGGTTCATAGGTTCATAGGTTGATACTAGGCTATCTGCCCTAGGGCATTTATAAGCCTAGCCAGAGTGTGTTTGGCTTTCGCCACCCTTTTAGATTAGTTGACTGTGCCTCTGTATAGTAGGTCACAGAAGATAGCCCTTTTAAGGTTAGTTTACTATGCCTCTGTCTAGTAGGGACACAGAAGAGATCCCAGGGCTAAACCTACGATCTCCCATCCACTCGTCAAGATTGCTCTTGAAGAGGGTCATTGAGGGGCTCTGCCTAACATGGATTGGGATTTTGTTCCAGAGTGAGGGGAGCCTCTGAGATATGAATCTGTCCCTCCAGCATGTCCTATTTATTTCTGTGCTGAGGTTTAAGTCCCTGGAGCATGTAGCTCTAAGGGATTTGGATTTCCTGAGGTGGAGCATGTCCATTAATTCTGGTTTGGACATGGCTTTATACGTCAGGCACAGATCACCTCTGAGTAGGCGGTAAGCAACTGAGTAGAGCTGGAGTTTCTTTAGCCTAACTGCGTAGGGCATCTGTTTGAGTCCCTTGATCCTCTTGGTGAGGTACTTTTGGGGTCTTCCAGTTGCTGCAGGTGTCAGGTAAGTTACATCCCAAATGGGGCATTGTATTCAATTATGGGCCTGATGAGTGATGAGTAGAGGGGAACAATGACCTCTCTTGATCTAGATGTGAACCCTTTCGTGATAAGGTGGGCTATATAGAAGGTCTTTCTAACCACTTTGGCAACGTGATTGTCAAAGGAGAGATTGCTATCTACTTGGGTCCCCAAATCCCTAATTACTTCTTCCGTACTTAATGGATTACCAACTATGTGGTAATTTGTGGCCACTTTGTTTTTCCCAAAGGGGATGACTATGCACTTTTTGGCATTTAGCTTTAGGCCATGGCTCTGGCACCAGTTATCCGTCTCTGTGAGACCCTTTTGGAGGATGCTTGTGTCAGTCGGCGAGTCGATTATGGCACCCAATTTGCAGTCATCTGTGAACTTGGTCAGCCATAGTCCTCCCATGTTAGCCTGTACCTCAGAGAAATATATACCGAACAAGAGAGGTCCCAGGACTGAGCCTTCTGGGATGCCACTTGTAACTGGTTTAGAGTCTGACATGGCACCTGCAATTCTGACCATGTGGATTCTATCCCTGAGCCAGTTTGCAACCCATCTTGTGACATAGGGGTTGATATTTAAGCTGGTGAGCTTATTTATGATGCTCGAGTGGGGTATTGTGTCGAAGGCTTTTGCGAGGTCCAGGTAGGCTGTGTGGACTACCTTCCCTTCATCTATGGCCTTCATGACTGTTTCAAAGAAGTCGACCAGGTTCAAGAGGCAAGATCTGCCCTTAACAAAGCCAAATTGGGTAGGATCCAGTGTTTGGAGGTTCCCAATGCCTTTGTTTATGAGTTCCATGATGATAAGCTCCATAGCTTTGCAGACCAGGCTAGTCAGGCTTATAGGGCGATAGTTTTCGGGGCCCGTTGTGGCACCACCTTTGTGGAGTGGACCACTGTTGCTGTACACCATTCCTTGGGTACATATCCTGTAGTAAGGCTGAGATTGAGCAGTGACTTTATGTGAGGGTTCAGTTCTTCTTGGAGCTCATGTAAGATGCAGCCCGGGACACCGTCCAGTCCCATTGATGTGTTTTTTGCTTTGCAGAGGGCAGCTCTCACCTCTGCATCTGTGATGTCAGGGAGGCTACACTCAGTTGGGATAGACATTTGCTCTTTTGGGGGGGGAGTTTACACTGAACCTGTCTGCCAGGATTTTGGCAATGTCTGTGGGTTCAGTGTATTTTTTGTCATTTTGCACTAACTCAGAGCATATCTGGGAGTTGCCACCCAGATTCCTGACATAACTAAAGAAGGCCTTGTGATTATCTTTAGCGTCTTGTGCAATTTTTCTTTCGAAGCTGGCCTTAGATAATTTTATGAGGGATCATAGTTTCTTGCTAGTACTGATCAGAGATGCCTTCCCTTTTTGGGATTTTGCTCTATCATGTAGTAGCTTCCTCCTTCTGTTGTATAGCTTATTTATGGCTGGGGTCCACCAGACAGGTCTCCTGCCTTTGGAGGAGTGAATCTTGGTTTTATTTGGGATAGCACGATCCATGCATTCCTGTAGGTGTCCATAGAATGCATTTGTAAAGGATTCTGCGGTTTGGGCCGTATTTTCCACTGGCCCGGGGGCTTTGAAGGATTCCACCTCGGTTTTGAGAAGTGTGAAGTTTGCTTTTGAGAAGTTCTTCACCGTGGTTTCCTTGGCTGGGGTGGGGACGGGATATGGATGTCCAGTGAGATTAATTTATGGTCAAATCTTACCAATGAGGGGTATACCTCTGGTATGGAACATAGAGTCCCCATGTTGGTGATGATCAGGTCCAATATGTTTTCCCCTCTTGTGGGAGTGGTGACCAGTTGTTCCATAGCATTTGAGTTTATAAATTCTAGGAAGCGTTGGGCGAGGGTGTTGGGGCTTGAGTAGTGCTCCCAGTTTATGTTTGGGTAGTTGAAGTCACCCAATATGATGGTGTTTGGAGAGACCTTCATATTCTCCAGTGTTCTCAGGAAAGCTGAGTGGGGTTCCTGAGTTTGGGAGGGTGGTCTGTAGCAGGCTACAAACTGAAAGGCAGTTTTGCCTACTGTTAGCTGCACATGGATGGTCTCCGATGCTTCGTGCAGTGCCACTAACCTGGAGGTGTGGGTATCTTTGATGAATATGGATACTCCCCCTCCTTTTGTGGTTTGGTCTGAGTTTTGGGGCCGAAAAGCATGGTATGAGGTATAACCTGGTAGTGCTGGGGTGCTCTCGGGAGCCTTGAACCAGGTTTGTGTTACTGCACAGATATCGATATTCTCCATACTGAGGAGAGCCTCGAGTGCGTGCATCTTGAGGTTTAGACTTCTGGCGCTGAGCAGCATTACCCTTAGTTTCTTTTTCCTTGTGTTGTCTATGGAGGTGGGTTTGTCTTTTGAGCCTTGCCTAAAAAAGGCACTATGGGGGTGGCAAGAGCCTTAGCCAATATTTGAAAGCCCAGGGGTGACAGGTGCAAGCTGTCCCTAGCGAAGCAGTGTGGCTTGTCGAGCATGTCATCCCAGGCTGACAGACACTGGATCCCCTTTGAATGACACCAGTACTTTAGCCAATTGTTAAAATTGATCATTTTGTCTTTATACTGTGGCATCATTCTTGGTGAGGGTAAGATGCTACTCAAGGTCAGGGTCATACCGGCCTGGGCTACATGATCAGAGAGCTCCTCTATGTCTCTTTTCATGTAGTCCAGGGAGGTACGTCTCAGGTCATTCACACCAGCATGGACAATGACAGAGTCATATTTGTACTTGCTTTGGAGTGACCTGAGTGCTTGTGTTATGTGGCAGATCCTGGCACCCGACAGGCAGCTTACAGTGACCTTCTCCTTGTTCAGCCTGGTGAGTGGGACGTCAGTGTGTCTGACAATAGAGTCACCTATTACAAGTATATTAGGTGTGTTGTTTAGCCTTAAGGGCTGTGACTGTGTGGCACACTGACTTTGTGAACTATGTGATATGTGGGTATTGTTGTGGGGTAGCGGTTGCTTGGATGTCTGCTTTGGCGGTCTCTGCTGCTTGGGAAGATTTTTATTTAGAGCCTCCGAGTATGTTTTTGTGTGTTTATGTGTTTGGTTTGCTGTTGCGATAGGTCTACCTGAGACTGGATTTGTGGTGTGTGTGATTACCTTCTCCTCCAGACTGACCATACCAGTACTATGTTGAGAGAGCTTAGCCTCCAGTTTGACTATATAGTTGCATCTCACACATATATTTGAGCTTGTTGGGAGGAGGAGAGGGTGGTCTGTTTACATAAGGCAGTTGTAACATTGCCTCAAGATTCCCAGATTCACCAGCTGGACTGGAGAGTAAACCCGAAACTGACTTTTGGACATGCCAGAATAGTATAAGGAACTACTTTTTGACTGATCAAAAAGGACCAATAAGGAGCCAAGTACTTTAAGGGAGTATAAGAGGGTGTAGTGCTTTAGTTTATTAGTGCTTACTTATAAGATTACTTATACGAGCAACTGCAGGGCTTTAGAATGAAAATAGAGTGCTTACTTTGAGATTTGGAACAGTTCTAAGGGAAAAAGTGAAGAGCAGACTTTGTGGAGCCGGGAATAGTTTAAACCCATTTAAGCGGCGCTGTCCGGTGCTGCTCTATTCGCAAAATTGTGCAAAACTGGGCAAATGCGGGTTTTAAAGCAGGGAAACTGAGAGAGATAGGAATTGACCCAAAACGGCCAATAAGCTACTAGTTTCAGGGCTGAGACCATTCCTCCAGGGACAGATAGGCTGCTCAAAGCTCCCCACTCTCACTGGTGAACAGAGAAGCTTCCTCCTATCCAAGTAAGGATATGGGCAACACAGGAAACTATACCACAGTCCGGAATTCAACAAAACCTGAAATCTGGACTAATCTATTTCAGCAAAAGCGGGAAAAGAGAATTTTTTTTTTTTTTTTGTTTGTTTTTTTGTTTTTTTCAGGAAACAGCAGAAAAAACACAGAAAACACTGTAAATGCTATAAACAGGCTAGCGCACTTTAGTGTGTAGCCTACAACAGTTATACAATATAAAAATGACTTAAATTGATATAAAACCAGTGCAAAAACTGTAAAAAGCAGAAGGCAAATGCAATTTAAACTTTTTAAAGCACAGATCAGTTAGAAATTCACTTTTTAGGCGGGAAAAGGTAGTCAGAGCAAAAAAACAGAGAAAAAATACTTAAATCTGAAAAAGTCTCTCTTGAGTCTCTCTGTTGCCTGTATCACTCTGCAGGACACCACGTGGAGCTGTGCAGAGTTGTATACAGGCGCAAAACCATGCAAATGCTGGTTTTAAAGCAGGGAGACTGAAAGAGATAGGAATTGACCCAAAACGGCCAATAAGCTACTAGTTTCAGGGCTGAGACCACTCCTCCAGGGACAGATAGGCTGCTCAAAGCTCCCCAATCTCACTGGTGAACAGAGAAGCTTCCTCCTATCCAAGTAAGGATATGGGCAACACAGGAAACTATACCACAGTCCGGAATTCAGCAAAACCTGAAATCTGAACTAATCTAGTTCAGCAAAGGTGGGAAAAGAGAATTTTTTTTGTTTTTTGTTTTTTTTTTTTTGTTAAATCTGGAAAAGTCTCTCTTGGGTCTTTCTGTTGCCTGTATCACTCTGCAGGACACCACGAGGAGCTGTGCAGAGTTGTATACAATAACAAACTTTTTAAGTCACAGATTCGCTAAAAAAACTGGCGTTTTAGGTGGAATTAGTTAAGACAGCAAGAAAAGCAGAAAAGTGATACTTAATCACTCCAGAGTCACTCTTTTGTCTCTCTGCTGCTGTAGACTCTGCAGAACACCTGGAAGGCACTTGCTGAGCGGAATACAAGTGTAAAAACTGTGCAAATGAGGTTTTTATAGCAGGGAAGTGAAAGAGATAGAAATTAGCCCAAAATGGCCAATAAACTACTAACTTCTGGGCTCAAACCACTCCTCCTCTCTCTCACAGGTGAACAGGCTCAAAGCTCCCCTCTATTACAGGTGAACAGGCTCAAAGCTCCCCTCTCTCACAGGTGAACAGCCACCAAACCAAGACCGAAACACTAAAGGTGGAGAAGTGTCCATATTCACCAAGGATATTCACACCTCCAGGCTAGTTGCCCAACACAATGCAACTGAAATTCTCCAGGTGCAACAAACAATAGGTAAGACTGCAATCCAAATTGTAGAGATTCTCACTACACCTTTCTAAACATAATGGAAAATATTAAGATACAACTAAACACCCTAATACTGGGTGATTTAAACTACCCTGCCATTAACTGGGAAAACTACTCAGGTACCAACACCTTTTCCCAACGGTTATTGGAATTCATAAATTCCAATGCCCTGGATCAACTAATCCATTGTCCCATCAGGGGCTGCAATATCCTAGACCTGATCATTACCAACATGGGAGATAGATGCTCCACACCAGTGGTCACCCCCTCATTGGTCAGGTCTGACCATAAGCAAATCACCCTTGACATCCACATCCCACACCCCAGTAAGGAAACCTCCATAAAAAACTTCTCCAAACCCAACGTCATGCTACTCAAGTTGGAAGTGACAAACTTCATGACACCCATGCAGACGGGATCTGAATGTTTGACTGCTGAATCCTACACTAAGGCACTGTGCGAGCACATCCACCCATGCATGAATCGTGCCATCCAAATAGAATCAAGATGCTCTCCTCCAAAAAAAAGGAAACCAATCTGGTGGTCCCTTGCCATAAACAAACTATACAGCAGAAGGAATAAACTGTTGCAGAAAAGAGGAAAATCCCAGGATGCAAAAAACTCCCTTATCAGCCTCAGGAAGAAGCTGAGATCCATCATAAAATCCTCCAAAACTAGTTACAACAATAACATTGTCAAAGATTCCAAAGACAAACACCAAGGCATTCTATAGTTATGTCAAGAATCTAAATGGCAATGCTCAGATTTGCTCTGAGCTACAACAGAATGGCATTAAATATACTGATTCCAAGGATATTGCAAAATATCCTGACTTATCGATTTACTGCCAACTTCACCCCCCCTTTCACCCCCTAAAGGGCCCATCTCAATACCAAAGGATTGGCAAATTCTGGTAACCATGGTCACATAGGTAGAAACTGCACTCTCCAAAGCTAAGAATACAGCATCCATGGGACGAGATGACACCCCGGGCTGTGTACTACATGAAATACAAAATGAACTGGCACCTCACCTAAGTGTCATGTTTAATCATAGCCTCACCTCAGGCTTCATGTTCACTGAGTGGTGCACAGCTACAGTTATCCCACTCCACAAGGGGGGGAATCCACCTTGGATCCCAGGAACTACCGTCCCATCAGTCTGATGAGCCTGATCTGCAAGGGCATGGAACGCATTATCATGGAACTTATAAACAAAGACATTGGCAACCTTCAAACACTGGACCCCACCCATTTTGGGTTCGTGAAGGGCCAATCTTGTCTCCTGAATCTGATTGACTTCTTTGAATCAGTCTCCAGACCTGTGGACAATGGTAAGGTGGTCCATACAGCCTATCTGGACCTCGTCAAGGCCTTCGACACTATCCCCCACTCTGGAATCATAGATAAACTTACTAAGCTGGGCATAAATCCCTATGCCACTCAATGGGTTGCCAACTGGCTTACTGACAGAACCCAGACTGTAAAAGTAGCCGACTCCAAATCTAGCTCCAGACAAGTGACAAGTGGAGTACCTCAGGGTTCAGTCCTGGGACCGCTCTTGTTTGGCATCTACTTCTCTGAAGTACAGGCCAACACTAAGGGACTCTAGCTAACAAAGTTCACATATGACTGCTAACTGGGAGCCATTATCAAATCCCCAAATAATGTGAATATTCTACGAAAGGGCCATACAGAAACAGATGCTTGGTGCCAGAGCCATGGGCTCAAGCTTAATGCCAAGAAATGTATAGTTATCTCCTTTGGGGAAAAAACATGTATCCACAAATTACAACATAAGTGGCAGTACACTAAACACTGAAAGTGTGATGAGACTTAAGAACACAGGTGGACAGTGGTCTCACCTTCGATAACCACATCACCACAACAGTCAGGAAATCCTTCTATGTGGCACACCTCATCACTAAGGGCTTTTCATCCAGAAAAAGGAGGTCATTGTCCCACTGTACTCATCCCTCATTAGACCCATTATAGAGTACAACGCCCCATTTGGTATGTACCTCACAAGACATCTGCAACAGCTGGAAAAGCTGCAGAAATACCTCACTAAAAGAATCACAGGCCTAAAGCAGATGCCCTATGCTGACCATCTAAAAAAAAACTCCAGCTATGCTCTGTAGCATATTGTCTACTCAGAGGCGATCTCTGATTAACATACAAGGCCATGTCAAATCCTGAGCTGTTGGACATGTTCCACTTAAAGAAATCCCAATCCCTCTGAGCCACACGCTCCAGGGATCTAAACATTGTCATCACAATGAACAAAACATGCTGGAAGGATAAGTTCCTGACACAGAGACTCCCCATACTCTGGAAGTGACTGCCCATACATGTCAAGCAGAGCGCTTCATTGGCCCTCTTCAAAAGGAACCTTGACGATTGGATGGGGGATAGGAAATTCACCCCGGGGATCATGTCAGTTGCCCTGCTAGACAGGGGTCCATGGATATAAATATTGTGGGAAGAAATATCCAGGGAATTGTTATGGCTTGGCTTGTATAGACCCTAGGGCCAATAGCCTGGTACCAACCTACGAACCTATGTTGGATCACCATTAACAGGTTTGTCTTTACAGTCTAAGCTCTGTGGTATAACTTGAATTGTATTTTATGGCATTGCACACAAAAAGCAGGTTCAGATGATTCACACAATAAACATTTACTATGACATGCTTCATTTTTTTGTTTCAAATACCAATCAAATGTTACAACCCATTTACATAATGCATGTGCATCAACTTGCCCTAGTAAGGTCTTACACTTACTAATGTGCTGAGTATACCAGCATAGCATTTTTACCCATATTTTATCTGGTTGGTCTGAGACATTAAGCGTAAAGCTTTTTTTACATGTATTGCTGTACTCTCTAATAGCATCCATACCTACATGTGACACAGAAAAAAGTCTTACCACTTAACAAGAGAACAGGTGATCAGGCTGTTGTTGCAGATGGCTGGAAAACTTTTCCATAGTCACTCAAGAAGCTGGTGAAACAAAGTTGG
The DNA here is from genome assembly GCF_019279795.1 of Protopterus annectens. NCBI lineage: Eukaryota > Metazoa > Chordata > Ceratodontiformes > Protopteridae > Protopterus > Protopterus annectens. The sequence goes on along the minus strand of NC_056737.1, from coordinate 1,161,996,495 downwards.
CAGTGGACAACTTCTTAATCTTGGTACTCACCTTTCTTAGAGAATTTATGACACTGCGATTTCCTTTCCTGCACTGCAGTCTCACTCTGGATTCAGACTTCTAAGAAACTGTACTGCTATAAACTTTAGAAACTGTAGAAAACTGAAGTACTCAACATAAATGTTCTTTTACTGGGGTGACCTTATACAAGGCATCACATCACTCCCCCTGTGTTCAGATACAGGCTAGGGTCACCACTGAAAACTTTCTGAAAGAAGGTGCTGCTGTAATGTACTGGAACTAGAACCAAAGTCTTCATAAGACATAAAGTCTTGCTGGCTGTACTGGAACTGCTGAATCAAAGTCTGGTTAACACAGAGTTTTGTATAACTGTATTTGCAGTTTGTTTAGACACAGAGCCTTGCAACCTGCACTAATAAGAAAATATTCCTTGCAGCACAATACTGTTTTACTGTAAGCACAGTTACTAATAAATAACTTATTTTTGTAACAAACAACACATACTCTTCTGTCAGTTTGTAGCATAAATGTACCAAGACTTTACTCTTGAGTAGTATGGAAGATTATAACTGCTTCTCCAATATAATACCTCAGAACAAGTGTGTTCCTACCAAATACCTCTAACAAATGAAATTTAACAGTCTACTTACAGTGTTCTTCTCACACACTTAAAATCCTATTTTTCTCTTGGTATCTTTTTTGGGCTTTATAGGAAACATCTGTTCTGCTGATGCTTTTCTTTTTAGACTTGTTTTAGGAAATGTCTTCTGATAGACTTTCCTGTTGTCCTTCTTTGAAACCATTTAAGCACTTTTGCTGATGTGGGAATGTATGCAATCAGGAATTGTTTTCCTGCTGATTTTACAAAAACCCATGTCCATTAACAGAAGACTGAAAGAAAACATCTGTAAGAATACATAGAATAAAAGCAGGCAGAGGCAAGGCTCCAGTTTCTTCAGCTGATTTATTACAAGACACAAGCGCTTTCACCACAAGGCTTCTTCAGGTGTATAAAAACAGCACTTAACACACCCATACTTATACTAATCATTAACTAGTCACATGATTAAAAAGAGAAAACTCTTAAGGGCACAAAGAACAATTGTGTTCAGCCCACAATAAAATGCATGGTAAAATATACAAATTTCATTACATAAAAACTACATTTCATAAAAACAATATTACAAAGAAGATATATATACAAGTACATATGTGCCACATAAGTGTAACAGATTATACCTACATAATGGTCTATTTTTCAGGATGGGTCTCAATGGTACATGGTCAGGACTGAGGATACACCAGGGACAAAACCGTGCACTAGGTGCCAGTTCTGTAAATTTATAAATCAAGATATGGAATTCCTACATCCAGATACTGGTGTAACTTATACACTAAGAACCAGTGCAAGGTGTGATACTTCACATGTGGTTTACCTTGCCACTTGCAAAGCATGCAGCAAATTCTATGTGGGAAAGACCAATAGATTATTAAGGGATAGGATCAGGGAACACCTATACCATATTAAGAAGGGTAGTGTGTTCAACGCCTTAGCAAAACATATTAAGGAAACCAATGAGAAAACAGCTTTGTAAAACAGCATGTATTTCTGAGTTTATAAAAAGCATGTCTATTAACTGATACAGTCAGAGCTATGTCACATTGTATGGATGCTCATTACATATTGCTAAGCTCTATTTCTACATTTAAGCAAGCTTTATTGTATTCCTCGTTTATTTTGCATTTTTGTAGTAGAATTAATTTTAACCTTTATTTATTGTTTAACACACTTAACCAAACCCTATCCAATCAGTTCATCTAATAGAACTGATATGGGCTATATGATGCCCAGTGGCCTGACATCTTTGCAGCCTGATAGCAACTATCAGTTTGCACTCAGCAGTGAAGAACATCAGGTTCTTAACATAATGTGGGAACTCATCTCCTTTTCTTTGTGCATAAACACAAAATATCCTAGCTATGTAAGTGCCATATAGGTTCATAGGTGTTTTCTAAGCTAATGACCACAAGGGCCTTTTTAAGGCTAGCCATGCATCCCAAATCTTTGACAAGTTCTTGTACCATTAAAAAGCAGCATACCCTCAATCTCTTAGTACAAAAAATATGAACAAAACTATAAATAATGGGGGGACAAAGACCCAAAAATAGAAACACTTTTTAAATATTTCTCTTACAAACTTAGAAAGTTGATAGAATAACAGGTTTTGCATTAGCATAAATTTTCTGAAAGGTATGAAATCTGAAACTCAAATGTCTGTCATTATTTTCTGACTTCACCCCTCAATGATTTACTGATGATTTTCCGGGAAAACACAATTTTATGAAAAACAGACGAAAAATATAAGGCAAAAATCTGGACATTCTGGGAAAATTTGTACAGTTGAGAGGTATGGTAAGCAGGGGATTGGAAGGTGAAATATTTACAAGCAGCAGCCTGGGAGCTGAACTATTTATGGGCTGCCTGTGTCCATTAGAGACATAAGTGCCAAACTCAGGATGAATTCTGGTTCATTGTAGTCATTAAGTCAGCTCCAGTTAAGGGCAGCATGAAACCGTTATTCCAAAATAGGAGACAGGCATCTATAGAGGTTGTAAGAAAACATAACAAGGTCAGGTGCACTTGTTTGAGGTGCAATGGCCAATTTCTGCTTCTTTCATTAAAAGTGACTGAGTAAGGATGATATGCCATCCAAGTGACTCCATATAATTACTCTTGACATTGAAAGTAAAGACTTTAGATAAAGATACAGGTCAAACTGAGTATTCAGAAGAAATGTGGGTTTCACAAATGTTTTTTCATCCAGTAATATACCAAATCACCACATGTACTTCTATGCATTCTTGGAAAGGGCAGGTGGAATTTCCATGTCTTAACTAACTTACATTTTAAAAATCCTTACAAAACAATCATTTTATCCAGCACTAGTTCAGTTAACTCATTGAGGAGCGCTGAGCACTCTTCACATCACTTAACCTTGGAAGAAGTGCAGCTGCTTCCATTCCATCTGATAGTCCTGAGATGATGATCTAGCCCACTACTAGAGAGAACTGCACAGACCTGTTTGGAGCCTTAAGTTAAAATCCAGCTGACATTTTCTCACACCTTCAAACAAACCAGGATGAGTTGCATCCTCCAAATAGTGCCACTGAACTATGACTGCATTTGATTGGACCCCTGCCCATTTCTGAAACCAAGACCCTGAAGTGAGACTATCTTATCAAGCAACAGCATGATCTGTCATATGAAATGAGGACAGGTAGCAAGAAATGCTCAAATGCTAAGAGTAAGAAAAAAAATCAATGCATATACTATGGGTGTTCCTTTGATATGGTAAACTTTGGGATAGTGCAACAGACCAAACACATAATGCAAAACAGAGTCCTGAAAATCAGAGTTGAAGTTACCTTAAACAGACTATACGGAGACCCATAGTGTTAGGGATGTATACATTACCTCTCCTGTGAGGGAGATCCTACTTTTATGTTATTGACACTGGTAAATACATACAACATGAAATACACTTGCTGGGCCTGAAAGTAAAATCATGAGAGCCATTGTCATCATGGGACTATGCCCAATGTCATCTTCCTCAATTGGCCAAACCACCATATGTACTTAAAGACCATAATTTGTGGTCTTGTATGTCAAGGATATCATACTATAAACCTTTTAAAGCTATAAAAAAGACACCCATGGCCTTAGCTAGCACTAATGACTTTAATAGTGCCTATTGTCCAAAGTTTCATGGTGGATGATCATCCAGATTTTTCAGTTTTTGACCCTCTGTAGTGTCAAATACCAAGACATACCTCATCACAAGCATTTTCTGACTGCTGTCTTTAGATTCCATGGAAATCAGTTCTTCACTGCAGAACTAACAATAGAATAGAATACTAAGAGGTTTCAGATTCATTTGTCTATCTTCTGCTGGATCCTAGAGGAATGATCAACCTTTGTTTAACCTGGTTTAACAGTTTGACCTGCGAAAGTTTTCTACAAGCTTTTCTGGTACCTTCTGCAGCAACTGCGCATTAGCATACAGTTGAGGAAATACTGGGTGTTTCAGCCTGATCTAATGCAAAGCAAAGCACTTCACAATGATCCATTATGCCAAGCTGAGAATAGTGCAATAAGGCACTTGTGGAACTGACATGACCCAACCCCCGGTGTGTATAACTGCACTTAGATTGACCTGCATAGCAGAGATCTCCTTTGTGTAGGCTGAGGGCATTACTGTTTGATAAATGTTAAAGTCCAGAGTCCAGAGTCCAGAGTCAGACATGCAGATGGACTGTAACCTTCCATGCACCATTTCAAATACCTGTATCAGCTTTCCTTATGTCACTGCTCACCTGGAGAACAGACATTGATAATAGCTACTTTCTGTTGCCAGTTCATGAGACTGGCTCAAACAAAAATTGAGTGGGTTCCATGTGTACTTGTGGGAGGCAGAACTTGAACATCCTGACACAAGAATGCAACTTTTGTCCAATAATATAAAGACCAGCACTTATCCTGATGTGATAAAAGAATGTCATTGCAATGTACTGTGAGGTTCATGATACAGAAATGTCACATTTTATGTACAGCACACTCAGTATAATATGTAACAGTTTCTCTTACTCTGGAAAATACACTTGCTACATAGGATTTCTGAGGAGTTCAATTTCAAGTCTTAAGTTCAAGTGTATTGCAGTATGTAATTATATATGTGTATAATAATTATATATGTGTATTGTAGTATGTAATTATATATGTGCATAATTATATATGTCCATACTTATATATGTGTATTGTGGTATGTAATTACCAAGGTATTTTACAGACTAGAAAAATGAACAATTACAGAATTAAGAGTAAACAAACGGTAAAACAAAAAAAAGAAATGAATTAAGTTTGCAGTGAGGAAATTCTCAGTAACTAGTAAAATGAGTTCTAAAAACAACAGAACAATGTAATAGTCATTAATATGGATAACACATAGTACTATGTAATTACTAATACATAGTCGCTATGCTATTACTGTAGTTCAGAATAAAACAAATGATTGTCTGATTGAAAAAAAATGACAGCTACTTCTCCACTATAAAGTTGAATCGGAAATGCCCTTTCCTCGGGGTGATATCATTCAGCATAAAAGCTGACTCAGGAGGTACACATCATTTTCGGAGTTAGTCCTGAGATATACATACACACTCTTTTCCAGTGTATACACATACTTCTCATCCAGATGTAAAAAAACAGTAATGGAATTTTTACATCTTCATAAATACCATCTCGGGTCTTCCCTGAAAATAGGCCACAGATCTAGTAGGACTAAGCAAGGCAAAAAAGGCAAAAAAAAAAACTTACTTAGGCACCTGTTTTCTTTAAGAGTGCTATTTGGCTGATGACATGCACTTCCCTCACTGTACGGATGTATGTCATAAGAGCAATGAGATAGCAGCAGTTTGTTCTCTGACAATGCTGCCATGCTTAAAACCCTTTAAACTGTGTATTGGGAATATATGCATTCTTATATACGTGTTACAGTAAACTCATACATAAGTTTGCCTGGCATAAATAATACACACAAAGGCAGACCCAAATGCATATAATGTGCAAACTCCAATCTATAATCTACTCCCTGGACCTTGTCTAGTTTGGATTTATCCCAGAAATTATTCAGTTATTGCCCCAAACAGAACAAGTAGTTCATGATTTTAAATCTTACTATGCCCTTATAGCATTATCAGTATTTCCAGAAGGGTAGCATATTTTGCTTGCACAATAATTGCAATTACAGTAATTAAAATGTGAAATACACTGCGTTCTGTTGTGTAGCTCAGATCTCTTGTCTTTTTTTCCAGTGCTGTGTATTCTTCCATGACTTCACGATAGCTTTTCTGCCCATAGCTTCTGCTGATTGTAACAACCACCTTTCTTTTAGCTCTTTATATGAACACCACCCCCCCAATCAATAAACCACCAGCACACTGCATTAGCAAAACAATCCATGAGGAATGGAGGATGACAGTTAATGTATCGTGCACACTGCAGTTAGAATAAGTCAAGCAGTTACTTAACTAGCTAAGTAGTTAATGTATGTATGTTGTTAGGCTGTTTATCCATTTGCTATCTAGGTGTCAGAAGGTATGATATCTTTGCAGCCCTTTGAGATGGCAAACCAGCCAAAACAGAATATGTCTTCCTTTACTGCAAAATACATAGAATTCTGTGTACTTTATTGTTTCTGTTTGTGACATTTTATTGGAAAATAGTGCCACTAGTTTAAATTGATGTTTATCATTGACAAATTCATATCTGATATTACAGCAATACCCTAACCAGAAGTGTTGTTTGATAATCATGCATCCCTCTAGCAATACAAATACCTTCAGTATTATCTGTAGACATGTAGCCATCTAACCTATGTTGGTTGTCTAGTGTGTGAACATCTGCATACAAGCTATTGATGTATGAAACTGATGTGGGCTTCATTTAAGGATGTTCTATAAAGTACAGTGAGTTACTTCACTGGGCCAAAACTACTCAATAAGATGACTAAGAATAGAATCCGCAGGAAATTTCTTATTTATTTATTTATTTATACGTTTCTGCATGCAATTTAAAGGACATTCTAATAAATACAGTGTCTAATATTTATTGTTATGAATTCCTCTTTTGCCGCAAGTGTCATCTAACTGCCATCATGATAAATATCTTTTCAGGTCATCGGACTTTGTATATTGGGGTACATGTGCCCCTAGGTAGTAGAAAGACCCACAGACATCACAGGCATCGGGGACACAAACAACGGAAAAGGGAACGAGGAAAGGAATCTGGGTCAGAAGACGGGAAGGAGTCACCTAGTTATGGTAAGAACGCCTCCAACTTAATGTGTTGAAAATATTGTAGTTCTTTATAAAAATAATAACTGATATAGTGTTTCCTTCTGTCTCTGTAATATACCAACAGTAAGCGTACAATTGTAACATGTATACTGCACCATTTAACTTTAACTGTGGCAGTGCAAAAATTATGTTTAAAACAATCTGGATGGAGCATTAGCTTTAAATTATTATCATCTTAATGGTGAATAGTGCCTGGTTATTTATTTATACAGTTAAATACTTAAATTATATTTAATGTTGTACCGCAGTTGGCAGTGAAAGCATGTAAAAGTCTGAGAATACAGACTAATGCCAGATGAACTGTGACTGCTAGTCATGTACAGACCTATAACTTGAGATGAACAACACGCAATCGATATTTGTTAGGGTTGAACTTTCAGGTATCAGCTAAGTAGGTTGTCTATGCCTGGTTATATTTAAATAGTGTAATGCTGGACATATTTGGCAATATTTTATGCAATGTTGTAAAATAACATACCACAGTATGGTCTGATAAGTTATTTTGTTTCTTTTGCTCGCCATGCAAATTGGATACATTGTTAGTTCAAAAGTGCCAGAAGTCTTGTAAATCAATGTTGTGTCATGACTGATTAATGCATTTCTGAAACAAATGCAAGTTCCTGCATATCCCAGATCTCACCATAAACACGTATTTCTGACTCACTAATTAAAAGTGCATACACCTTTTAGGATATGATATTTCAGGTGTCCAGACTTAAAAAAAAAACATATGTAGGAATAAGTAAAAATGTATTATTTGATGACATTTGAGTTTATAAATGTTTGCAGAGCATGTTGTTAAGGAGTGCAATGCTAGTATATACTGTGGTATTACTTTTATTGCTCTGAAAATATAAATGTATGCAGACTGTCCTGTAGCAAAGGAATTCACATTTATTACTTTGTAACAGACAGTACTGGGTGGAACTTTAGTCACTGGACACAATTCTGCAACTGTATCAAGTCTTGAAAATCCCAGATTATATTACTGTCACTAATCTCATGAGGTATTGCTTCTTTTGTTATACAGTAAGGCATCTGATTAAGTAGGTCAAACTTAAAAGCTGACCGTGGTTTCACCTAGCTCTCAACAACTTCTGTTGGTTTAATATTGCATTCAGCTTGCACTTGACAATTTCCAACTAGTACTTAAAACCAGTAAAATAAATATGTCAATTTGCTGGTGACAAATTCCTGGTGTCTCTGCTTTATAGTCTCCTAAGGAATAACAGCCTAGGTGGTTCACTTGAAACTGTTATTGGATATCAGTGTGTACAGTTAAATAATTAAACAGCTATTTAGATTGAGATGTAGGGCCAGTGCACAGAGAAGTGAATGTGAAATTTTAATTTATGATTAATGATTCAGAGACAGCTCCATAGTACAGCTGTAGAAATGCTATGAAACTGCACACACATGCAAATTGTCTATAGAGGATGAAACAGTCTGCTGACAGAATTCAGTGATGGCTGGGGGGGGTCTCTGTATATTCAGCAGTTAGAGTTAGTCAGTTAGGTAGTTAGTTGGTTAGCTAACTAGCTAGGTAGTTAATGTATTTATGTATTTATGTTGTTAGGCTGTTTATACATTTAGATATCAGAAGCTATGGTATCTTTGCAGCCCTCTGAAATGGCTAAACATGTTACCGTTACAGAGCTATAGAATCATAAGGGAGTCAAATGTGGTGATCTGAAAGGGCAGTTTGTATTCCCCTGACACCATGGGTATGCATGCATGTGCTGACATTTACACAAAAACAAATATACACATACTACACACATACAGACATGCATGTGCCCATGCACACACATACAAACAAACAAACACCTACCTGCAAATGCATACATACCAATGGACAGTGATAACGGAGTCCAATAAAACATGTATCTCTGGTACAGGAAAGATAGTCTTATAACTATTCCAGCTTTGTCATCAAGCATTTCACACCACCTTATTTTCAAGTATTTAAGACTATTCTGGCTGCACTAATCAACACAACTCGACCCTATTCTCACTAACAGGAAGATCAAAAAACAAAGACTATGTACATCTCACACAACATATACCCACACTTCAGAAATACATCACAAAGACCGATACGTGAAAACACAAACAAATCAAATACATCTCACTTTTACGAAAAAAAAAGTAATACAAATCGAGGCAATCTTAGAAAACAGGCTTATGACAGCACTGACCACAGAGAGTACCCGAATCTTTAAAATAAAGCAACAAACATGAGAAAAAACGACAAACTCTGACAGATATTAACAGATTTACCATTATACTAGCATTAGCATTAAACTAAGAAACGTATGCATACACTACAGACTCTGATAGATATTAACAGATTTACCATTATACTAGCATTAGCATTAAACTAAGAAACGTGCAAACACTACAAACTCTGATAGATATTAACAGATTTATCATTATACTAGCATTAACATTTAATTAACAAACATATGCATACACTACAAACACTGATAGATATTAACAGACTTATCATTATACTAGAATTAACATTAAACTAACAAACGTATGCATACACTACAAAGTCTGATAGATATTAACAAATTTATCATTACAATAGCATTAACATTAACCTGACAAACATATGCATACCCTACAAACTCTGATAGATATTAACAGATTTATCATTATACTAGCATTAACATTAAACTAACAAACATATGCATACACTGCAAACTCTGATAGATATTAACAGACTTATCATTACATTAGAATTAACATTAAACTACCAAACGTAAGCATACACTACAAACTCTGATAGATATTAACAGATTTATGATTATACTAAAATTAACATTAAACTAACAAACGTATGCATACACTACAAACTCTGATAGATATTAACAGATTTATGATTATACTAACATTAACATTAAAATGACAAACATATGCATGCAGTACAAACTCTGATAATTATAAACAGATTTATCGTTATACTAGCATGAACATTAAACTAACAAACATATGCATACACTACAAACTCTGATAGATATCAACAGATTTATCATTATACTAGCATTACCATTAAACTAACAAACGTATGCATACACTACAAACTCTGATAGATATTAACAGATTATCATTATACTACTAAAACAATAAAACTTTAAACTAACAAACATATAAATTCACTACAAACTCTGACAGATATTAAAATATTTATCTTTATACTAGCATTTCCATTAAACTAACAAACGAATGCATACACTACAAACTCTGATAGATATTGACAGATTGATCATTATACTAGCATTAAAAATAAACTAACAAACGTGCATACACCACAAACTCTGATAGATATTAACTGATTTATCATTATACTAGCATTACCATTAAACTAACAAACGTATGCATACACTACAAACTCTGATAGATATTAACAGATTTATCATTATACTAGCATTAACATTAAACTAACAAACATATGCATACACTACAAACTCTGATAGATATTAACAGATTTATCATTATACTAGAATTAACATTAAACTAACAAACGTATGCATACACTACAAAGTCTGATAGATATTAACAAATTTATCATTATAATAGCATTAACATTAACCTGACAAACATATGCATACACTACAAACTCTGATAGATATTAACAGATTTATCATTATACTAGAATTAACATTAAACTAACAAACATATGCCTGCACTACAAACTCTGATAGATATTAACAGATTTATTATTATGCTAGCATTACCAATAAACAAACAAACGTATGCATACACTAAAAATTCTGATAGATATTAACAGATTTATCATTATACTAGCATTACCATTAAACAAACAAAAGAGAAAAATTGCACAGGACACTAAGGATAATCAGAAGCATTTCTTTAGTTATGTTAGGAACCTGGGTGGGAATTCCCAGATATGCTCAGAATTAGTCCAAAATGACAAAAAATACACCGAACCCACAGACATTGCCAACATCCTAGCTGACAGGTTCAGCGCAAACTTCTCCCCCCCCCACCACCAAAAGGGCTAATATCTATCCCAGCAGAGTGCTGCTCCCCTGACATCTCAGATGCTCAGGTAAGAGCTGCCCTCTCCAAAGCTAGAAACACAGCATCAATGGGACCAGACGGTGTGCCGGGCTCCCTACATGAACTCAAGAAGAGCTAAACCCAAACCTAAAACTACTGTTCAATCTCAGCCTTACTACAGGATATGTACCCAAAGAGTGGCGTACAGCAACAGTGGTCCCTCTCCACAAAGGTGGTGCCTCAACGGATCCTGGAAACTATCGCCCCATAAGTCTCACTAGCTTGGTCTGCAAAGCTATGGAAAGGATCATCATGGACCTTATAAATAAAGATATTGGGGACCTACAGACACTGGATCCTACCCAGTTCGGCTTTGTTAAGGGCAGATCCTGCCTCTTAAACCTGGTCAATTTCTTTGAAACAGTCACCAAGGCCATTGACAAGGGGAAGGTGGTCCACACAGCCTACCTGGACCTCACAAAAGCCTTCGCTACAATACCCCACTCGGGCATTATAGATAAGCTCACCAGCTTAAATATAAACCCCTATGTCACTAGATGGTTTGCAAACTGGCTCAAGGACAGAACCCACATGGTTAGAATAGCTGGAGCCATGTCAGACTCCAAACCAGTTACAAGTGGCGTCCCACAAGGCTCAGTCTTGGGACCTCTCTTGTTCAGTATAATATTTCTCGGAGGTACAGGCCAACATGGAAGGACTGTGGCTGACCAAGTTCGCAGATGACTGCAAACTGGGCACCATAATAGACTCTCCAGCTGACACAAGCATCCTCCAAAAGGGCCTCATAGAAACAGACAACTGGTGCCAGAGCCATGGCCTCAAGCTAAGCCAAAAGTGTATAGTCATCCCCTTTGGCAAAAACAAAGTGCCCACAAATTACCACATAGGTGGTAATCCATTAAGTACAGAAGAAGTAATTAGGGACCTGGGGACCCAAGTTGATAGCAATCTTTCATTTGACAACCACGTGGCCAAAGTGGTTAGAAAAACATTTTATATAGCCCACCTAATCATGAAGGGATTCACATCTAGATCAGGGGAGGTCATCGTGCCTCTTTACTCATCCCTCATCAGGCCCATAATTGAGTACAATGCCCCTTTTGGGATGTACCTTACCAGACACCTGCAGCAACTGGAAAGACCCCAAAAGTACCTCACCAAGAGGATCAAGGGGCTCAAACAGATGCCGTATGCTGCCGGTTAAAGAAACTCCAGCTCTACTCAGTGGCATACCGCCTGCTCAGAGGCGATCTGTGCCTGACTTATAAAGCCATGTCCAACCCGGAATTAATGGACATGCTGCACCTCAGAAAATCCAAATCCCATCGAGCTACTCGAGGGACTTAAACCTCAGCACTGAAATAAATAGGACATGCTGGAGGGACAGATTCATAACCCAGAGGCTCCCTTCACTCTGGAATAAAATCCCAGTCCAGGTTAGGCAGAGTCCCTCGTTGACTCTCTTCAAGAGGAATCTTGATGAGTGGATGGGAGATCGTAGGTTTACCCCGGGTATCACTTCTGTGTCACTGTTAGACAGAAGCGCAGTATACTAGCCTCGAAAAAGGGCATAGCAAAATTAATTTAAAATGGGTGGCGAAAGCCATACACACTCTGGCTAGGCTTATAAATGCCCTAGGGCAGATAGCCTAGTATGAACCTATGAACGTATGAACCTATGCATACACTACAAACTCTGGTAGATATTAACAGATTCACCATTATACTAACATTACAATTAAACTAACAAACATATGCATACACTACAAACCTTGATAAATATTAACAGATTTATCATTATACTAGCATTAACATTAAGCTAACAAACGTATGCATACACTACAAACTATAACAGATATTAACAGACTTATCATAACACTAGCATTACCATTAAAATAACAAATGTATGCATACACTACAAACTCTGATAGATATTAACAGATTCGTCATTATACTAGCATTAACATTAAACAAACAAACGTATGCGTACAAAAGAAACTCTGATAGCTATTAGCAGATTTATCATTACACTAGAATTAACATTAAACTAACAAACATATGCATACAATACAAACTCTGACAGATATTAACAGATTTATGATTACACTAGAATTAACATTAAACTAACAAACATATCCATACACTACAAACTCTGACAGATATTAACAGATTTATCATTACACTACTATTAACATTAAACTAACAAACATATGCATACACTACAAACTCTGATAGATATTAACAGATTGATGATTATAGTAACATTAACATTAGACTGACAAACATATGAATGCACTACAAACTCTGATAGATATAAACAGATTTATCATTATACTAGCATGAGCATTAAACTAACAAACATATGCATACACTACAAACTCTGATAGATGTTAACAGATTTATCATTATAGTAGCATGAACATTAAAATAACAAACATATGCATACACTACAAACTCTCATAGATATTGACAGATTTATCATTAAACTAGCATTCACATTAAACTAACAAACGTATGCATACACTACAAACTCTGATACATATTAACAGATTGATGATTATACTAACATTAACATTTAACTAACAAACATATGCATACATTACAAACTCTGATAGATATTAACAGATTTATCATTATACTAGCATTACCATTAAACTAACAA